>NC_137140.1:12465378-12582878 GCF_949319135.1 Squalius cephalus | reverse complement strand
GTTGAACATTATAAATATCTGGGCTTTATTTTGGATGAGTATTTGAATTACAAGTATGGTATATGTATATTGGCCGAATCTGCTAGTAGAGCGCTTGGGGGTGTAATAGCAAAAACGAAACAGTTGGGAAACCTGGGATATGCTACCTATTACAAATTATTCCAGGCCTGTGTTTGCCCTGTCATGGACTATATGGCAGGAATATGGGGCTCAAAAATAAATGTGAGAGGAGAGATGGTACAAAATAGAGCAATACGTTATTTCCTAGGAGTCCACAAATTTACCCCAATCTTAGCAATAACGGGTGACATGGGTTGGGAACCAAGTGAAGTAAGGTGGAAAGGTAGTATGATGGCTTTATGGAATAGATTGGTGAAAATGCCTGAGAACCGAGTTGCTAAGAAAATATTCAATTGGGATGTGTCTGTAAAGGGTGCATGGGCATGTGAAGTACAAGACATATTTACACAAATTGGAGCTCTTGACCTTTTTCAAAATGTAAACACAGTACATATACTTGCTGCAAAGGAAGTTTTATTAGATACACATAAAAGAAAATGGTCACAAGATATATTTCTTAAACCAAAATTAAGAACATATAGAATAATAAAGAGTTGTTTTGGAAATGAAAAATATGTATGTGCTCCCCTATCAAAAAAACAGAGATCATTGTGCGCTCAGCTCCGCTCTGGAGTTTTGCCCCTGCACCTGGAAACAGGACGTTACCGGGGAGTGCCAGAGGAAGAAAGAATCTGTGATTATTGTAATATTGATATAGAGAATGAGTTTCATTTTGTGTTTTACTGTCCTTTATACCATGAGATGCGGCTGAAGTTGTTTAAAAAGTGTAAAACTACAGATTTGATGTGGTTGAATGATGCGGATAGACTAAAGTGGTTTTTTGATTATAAGGTATTCGCTCTTGCTGATTATCTAGAAAAAGCCTGGGCAAAGAGAACGAAAAGTACATTTAGGTGATACACTAAATTTGTAATTCTTTATTTTTTTTTATTTATTTTTTTTATTTTTTTTTTTTTCACTTTTATGTACTTCTTTATTTATTTATGCATGTGTTAACCTACTGTGAAGTATGTTACCATCTACAGGAAGTGAAGGTTATAATTTGAAGTGTTTTGTGGTGTCTTATAATCCCGAAAGGGATGGGTCCTATTTGGACATGACACAATAATAAATTTATTCATTCATTCATTCATTCATATATATATATATATATATATATATATAAATATAGCTGCGAGCAGCGATGGAGGGCCAAAGCCGGCGGCAGCGCCATCCCCGGTGCCTTTAGGTAACTAAAGGCTCCGGGGTTGCGGTGCCACCGGCTTGGGCCCGTAATCGCTGCTCGCAGCTATATTTATTATTATTATTATTATTATTATTATTTTTCTGTCAACCTTTCGGGCACTTTTGAGACCCTTAACGTGCTCGAAAACTCTTGAAACTTTGCACACAGGTCAGAACCCACGGCCATCAGGGCCGGGCTGAAGCTGGGACCCGGGCGTGGCTGGGGGGCTCAACAGCGCCCCCTTGAACGGGGTTCTAAAACTTGATCCATATATCAAACACGCTCGCATGAATTAATATGAAACTCGGTACACATATAGATCTCATCGGGCCGAACAACTTTACCCCGGTCAAGTTTTACGCCAGCCCAACAGGAAGTCAGCTATTATGGGTTGTTTGGAAAACGCTTGCTGTGGAATGTGAAATACTCCTCCTAGAAAATTCACCGTGCCCCCTTCAAACTCGGTGTGGATGTAGTCAAGACATTGAGGATGCTAAATTGCGGACGGATTTTTGATATCTCGAACGGTTTGGCTGTGGCGAGGAATCGAATTTATGGCGAGAAAAGAGAAACACGGAAGTGGAATAACTTCTGCATACATTAACTGATCTTGATGAAACTTCAGCAGTGTGTTCGTGGTAAGAGGCCGATCAGATGGATGTAGCTATTGTGAGTCAAAGTTATAGCGCCACCAACTGGCAGCAGGAAGTGTGTCACTTTCAACATGCTTTTGACAAAAGTGGGGGGGTTAGTTTTAACTACAGTAAAGAAAAAATAGTTTGTATATTGTTCTCATCAAGCCGGACAACTTTCTAATTTACATTCAATAGCTCTGGCCATCAGGAAGTCAGATATTTTGGTCTGAATGTGGATTTTTTTGCAAAATCAGCCTCTGAATTTTTAGCCACTCCTCTTAAACTATTTATTTTATTCGTACCAAACTTTTTCAACATGATGAAACTACATTAAATATGCTAAATTGTGAATGGATAATAAATATCTCAAACGGTTTTGCTATGGCGAGGGATTAAATAATGTCCAAAAAGGAAACACTAAAAATCTTCTAAAAATGTAATTATATACCATTTATTTCTATATAAAAGTATACAAATATCACAACTAAACCCATTTTATTCTGTTTTTGCAATTCAAGAAGAATGAAAAAGTTAAAACAGGCTATTTAGTGCTATTTGGTTCAACAAAAAAGCAAACATAGGGCTATACTGCCCTCTTGTGTCCAAAAGGACATCAAAATAGTATATAAAACTTTTTACCAGGTAGGCCAATATTGTATTTAAATATACATGTATTAGGTATGTGTCTGAGGATATTTTCCCACCGGTTAATCGACGTGTGACACGAGTGGGTGCTTTTAAATCGCTAATATAATAGTGTAAGAAAAATAATGATAATGTTGCACACACAAATCACACACATGTGGGAAAGAATGATGCTTTTAAACAACACTAAACCGCCATTAGGTGTCGCCAGGCATCCATCTTAATAAGCGAGTCATTGATTCATTCGTTCAAACGATTCGTTCGAATGAGTCGATCATGATTAAGACAGATGTTTATGGATTGATCATTCAATCTTTGAGTCAACCGATTCGTTAAAAATGCTGAATCGTTCAGTTATGAGAAAACACGTGATGCGTGATGGTTCTGCCGTGATCTTTGTTTAACTATTTTCGCTGCTGAAACAGAACAAAAACAGTCAACATTGCATCTAAAATGTAAGTGACTTAATTGTAACTGTTTATTAACCTGTTGTATGAAATCTAGGGGTGGGAGAAAAAATGTATTCTTAGATGCATCGCGATGCGGACGTGGACGATTCTGAATCGATTCACAAATGTCAAAAAATCGATTCTCTAAAAAAATATTTTCTAATAACGTAATATTGACGGAAGGCAAAAGGCGGAACTCTAAGCGGACGTGCGTGCAGTCTGTGGCGCGCACATAACAGAGAAGTTTCTTCTGCTCACCAAGGCTGCATTTATTTGATTAAAAATACAAACAAAAACAGTAATATTGTAAAATATTATTACAATTTAAAACAGCTGCTTTCTATTTTAATATATTTTAAACTGTTATTTATTCCTGTGATCAAAGCTGAGTTTTCAGCATCATTACTCCAGTCGTCACTGTCACATGATCCTTCAGAAATTATTCTAATATGATGATTGATACTCAAGAAACATTCATTATTATTTTAAATGTCGAAAACAGTTGTGTACAGTCTTTGATGAATAGAAAGTTCAAAAGAACAGCATTTATCTGAAATCTAAAGCTTTTGTAACGTTAAACACTACCGCTCAAAAGTTTTGGGTTAGTAATAATTAAAATTTTATTTTTTGGGGAAATAAATAAAATAAATCAGTACTTTTATTTATGAAGGATGAGTTAAACTGATCAACAGTTACAGTAAATACATTTATAATGTTAAAAATATATATATTTGAAATATATGCTGTTCTTTTGAACTTTACATTCATCAAAGCATTTTGAAAAAAAAAAAATCTGTACACAACTGTTTTCAACATTTAAAATAATAATGAATATTTATTGAGCATCAATCATCATATTAGTATGATTTCTGAAGGATCATGTGACACTGAAGACTGGAGTAATGATGCTGAAAACTCAACTTTGATCACAGAAATGAATTACTATGTAAAATATTTAAAAATTGAAAACAGCTGTTTTAAATTGGAATAATATTTCACAATATTACTGTTTTTGTTTGTATTTTAAATCAATAAATGCAGCCTTGGTGAGCAGAAGAGACTTCTCCTAAAAACATTAAAAATCTTACTGACCCCAAACTTTTGAACAATAATATATATATATATATATATATATATATATATATATATATATATATAGTGTATGTGTATGTGTGTGTGTGTATGTATGTATATATATATATATATATATATATATATATATATATATATATATATGTATATATATATATATATATATATATATATATATATATATATATATATATATATAAATATAGCTGCGAGCAGCGATGGAGGGCCAAAGCCGGCGGTACCGCCACCCCGGTGCCTTTAGGTAACTAAAGGCACCGGGGTTGCGGTGCCACCGGCTTGGGCCCGTAATCGCTGCTCGCAGCTATATTTATTCTTATTTTTCTGTCAACCTTTCGGGCACTTTTGAGACCCTTAACGTGCTCGAAAACTCTTGAAACTTTGCACACGGGTCAGAACCCGCGGCCATCAGGGCCGGGCTGAAGCTGGTACCCGGGCGTGGCAGGGGGGCTCGACAGCGCCCCCTTGAACGGGATCCGAACACTTGTCCATAAATCAAACACACTTGCATGTAATAATATGAATCTCGGAACAGATATAGATCTCATCGGGCCGAACAACTTTCGTGCTCTAAGTTTTACGCCAGCCCAACAGGAAGTCGGCTATTATGGGTTGTTTTGAAACGCATGCTGTGGAATTTAATGTACTCCTCCTAGAGAATTCATCCAATCGCCTCCAATCTCGGTCAGCATGAAGTCAAGACATTGAGGATGCTAAATTGCGGACGGATTTTTGATATCTCGAACGGTTTGGCCGTGGCAAGGAAACGAATTTATGGCGAATAAGGGACACAGGAAGTGTGTTATAACTTCAGCATACATTATCTGATCTTGATGAAACTTCAGCAGTGTGTTCGTTGTAAGAGGCCGAACACAAGGATGTGACTATTGTGAGTCAAAGTTATAGCGCCACCAACTGGCAGCAGGAAGTGTGTCACTTTCAAAATGCTTTGAAATCACTCTCTTATTTTTACCCGATTTGCTTCAAACTTTATGTGTATAATGTAGACACACGGCAGATGTAGACCTGTGAAAGGATTATTGATATCTTAGATACTGTTGCCATGGCAACGCATCAAACTTTAATATTCTTTTTTGATGCTTTTGAGACTCTTAACATACTTGAAATTGCATGAAACTCGACAGACACATCACACTTATTATCCAGTAGACATGGGCAAAGTTTCAGAAACGGGCGTGGTGAGGGGCTCAGTAGCGCCACCTTTAGTCAAAAATGGGGGCTTAGTTTTACCTAGAATCACAAAACTTGGTATGTATATTGTTCTTATCGAGCCGGACAACTTTCTAATTTACACTTATTAGCTCAAAGCAACAGAAAGTCAGATATTTTGGTTTGAATGTGATTTTTTGGAGAATTTTCTCTCTCTCTCTGTCTCTGAGTGTGTGAGGGGTGGGGGTGATTTGTCAGTTGAGTGAGATTTACTTTTTCATTTGTTTTTCAAGGTTTCTGGGGCTTTTGGGTCCCTAAACGTGCTCGAAAACTCTTGAAACTTTGCACACAGGTCAGAACCCGCGGCCATCAGGGCGGGGCTGAATCTGGTAGCCGGGCGTGGCAGGGGGGCTCAACAGCGCCCCCTTGAACGGGGTTCTAAAACTTGGTCCATATATCAAACACGCTTGCATGAATTAATTTGAAACTCGGTACACATATAGATCTCATCGGGCCGAACTACTTTCGTGCTCTAAGTTTTACGCCAGCCCAACAGGAAGTCGGCTATTTAGGGTTGTTTGGAAACGCTTGCTGTGGAATTTAATGTACTCCTCCTAGGAAATACATCGATTCGCCTCCAAACTCGGTCAGCGTGAAGTCAAGACATTGAGGATGCTAAATTGCGGACGGATTTTTGATATCTCGAACGGTTTGGCTGTGGCGAGGAAACAAATTAATGGCGAGAAAAGAGAAACACGAAGTGTTATAACTAATGCATACATTAACTGATCTTGATGAAACTTCAGCAGTTTGTTCATGGTAAGAGGCCTATCAGATGGATGTAACTATTGTGTGTCAAAGTTAAAGCGCCACCAACTGGCAGCAGGAAATGTGTCACTTTCAAAATGCTTTTGACAAAAGTGGGGGGGGGTCGTTTTACCTACAGTAGCACAACTCAGTACGTATGTTGATCTCATCGACCCGGACAACTTTCTAATTTAAAGTCATTAGCTCCGACCATCAGGAAGTCAGATATTTTGGTTTGAATGTGGATTTTTTGCAAAATCAGCCTCCAAAAGGCACTAAAAGCCTCAAATCTTCTAAAAATGTAATTTTATACCATTTATTTCTATATAAAAGTATACAAATATCACAACTAAACCCATTTTATTCTGTTTTTAAAAAGAATTTTATTCTAATTTTATTCTAAATTTTAAAACAGTAAAGTAAAAAAAAAATTCAAGTCATACATAGGGCTATACTGCCCTCTTGTGTCCAAAAGGACATCAAAATAATATATAAAACTTTTTACCAGCTAGGCCAATAATGTATTTAAATATACATTTATTAGGTATGTGTCTGAGGATATTTTCCCACCGGTTAATCGACGTGTGTGACACGAGCGGGTGCTTTTGTATCGCTAATATAAAAGTGAAAGAAAAATACGGACGTCCGCACGGACATTTATAATGGTGCACACACAAATCACACACACGTTGGAAAGAATTATGCTTTTAAACAACACTAAACCGCCATTAGATGTCGCCAAGTGACCGTCTTAATGAGCGAGTCATTGATTCATTCGTTCAAATGATTCGTAATCCATAACATACAGATCCATAAACATGGATCCATAAACATCCAATCCATAAACATAAACAGATGTTTATGGATTGATCATTCAATCTTTGAGTCAACCAATTCGTTCAAAATGCTGAATCATTCAGTTATGAGAAAACACGTTCCTGTGAGATGCGTTCTTCTGTGATCTTTGTTTAACTATTTCCGCTGCTGAAACAGAACAAAAACAGTCAATATTGCATCTAAAATGTAAATGACTTCATTTTAACTGTTAATAACCTGTTGTATGAAATCAATGTCACAGTTTCAATAGTGATTGTATTCAGGAAAAGTTAGGTATGGAGAGCGAGCGATTTCAACGAAATCAGAACTAAACCCATTTTATTCTTTTATTATTATTATTATTCAATTTAAGAATTATGTTTGAGTTTAAAAAAAGCCAGAATGTTTTAGTCCAAAAAATAAATAAATCATGCCATGGATTGCTTGAAATTAAATTTTTTTATTATATTTATTTTTTCGTTTTGGCTTTGTTTATAGTTTATTTTTAATTTTTTATTCTTGTTCCGTTCTGAATATCATTACATTTAAAGGATTTGTTGTGGAATATTTTGAGTGTATCATAAAATCAGAATAATTCTCTCGATTTAGTGATCCCCTACTTATTATTTTATTTTATTTTTTTCTTTGTTCTAATTAGGTCAGGCAAGTAAAATTATCTGTGTCTTGTCCCTTAAATTTATTATATATATATATATATATATATATATATATATATATATATATATATATATATATATATATATATATATATATATATACACTCACCTAAAGGATTATTAGGAACACCTGTTCAATTTCTCATTAATGCAATTATCTAATCAACCAATCACATGGCAGTTGCTTCATTGCATTTAGGGGTGTGGTCCTGGTCAAGACAATCTCCTGAACTCCAAACTGAATGTCAGAATTGGAAAGAAAGGTGATTTAAGCGATTTTGAGCGTGGCATGGTTGTTGGTGCCAGACGGGCCAGTCTGAGTATTTCACAATCTGCTCAGTTACTTGGATTTTCACGCACAACCATTTCTAGGGTTTACAAAGAATGGTGTGAAAAGGGAAAAACATCCAGTATGCGGCAGTCCTGTGGGCGAAAATGCCTTGTTGATGCTAGAGGTCAGAGGAGAATGGGCCGACTGATTCAAGCTGATAGAAGAGCAACTTTGACTGAAATAACCACTAGTTACAACCGAGGTATGCAGCAAAGCATTTGTGAAGCCACAACACGCACAACCTTGAGGCGGATGGGCTACAACAGCAGAAGACCCCACCGGGTACCACTCATCTCCACTACAAATAGGAAAAAGAGGCTACAATTTGCACGAGCTCACCAAAATTGGACAGTTGAAGACTGGAAAAATGTTGCCTGGTCTGATGAGTCTCGATTTCTGTTGAGACATTCAGATGGTAGAGTCAGAATTTGGCGTAAACAGAATGAGAACATGGATCCATCATGCCTTGTTACCACTGTGCAGGCTGGTGGTGGTGGTGTAATGGTGTGGGGGATGTTTTCTTGGCACACTTTAGGCCCCTTAGTGCCAATTGGGCATCATTTAAATGCCACGGCCTACCTGAGCATTGTTTCTGACCAAGTCCATCCCTTTATGACCACCATGTACCCATCCTCTGATGGCTACTTCCAGCAGGATAATGCACCATGTCACAAAGCTTGAATCATTTCAAATTGGTTTCTTGAACATGACAATGAGTTCACTGTACTAAAATGGCCCCCACAGTCACCAGATCTCAACCCAATAGAGCATCTTTGGGATGTGGTGGAACGGGAGCTTCGTGCCCTGGATGTGCATCCCACAAATCTCCATCAACTGCAAGATGCTATCCTATCAATATGGGCCAACATTTCTAAAGAATGCTTTCAGCACCTTGTTGAATCAATGCCACGTAGAATTAAGGCAGTTCTGAAGGCGAAAGGGGGTCAAACACAGTATTAGTATGGTGTTCCTAATAATCCTTTAGGTGAGTGTATATATATATATATATATGTATGTATGTATGTGTGTGTGTGTATATATATATATATATATATATAAATATAAATATAGCTGCGAGCAGCGATGGAGGGCCAAAGCCGCCGGCACCGCCACCCTGGCACCAGGATTGCGGTGCCACCGGCTTGGGCCCGTAATCGCTGCTCGCAGCTATATTTAGGGCCCGAGAACCAATCGTGTGAGGACCCTCTTGGAATTGCTCTGTTTATTATTATTATTAGGGCCCGAGCACCGATGGTGTGAGGACCCTCTTGGAATTGCTCTGTTTATTATTATTATTATTATTCTTCTCCGCATTGAATTGCATTTTTGAGGGCCTAAACATGCGCGAAAACTCACGAAACTTTGCACACGCGTCAGAACTGGCGAAAATTTACATCTGATATAGGTTTCAGAATTGGACGGGGCAAAATGGCTCGATAGCGCCACCTATAAAAGTTCAACGGAGTGCGCCTCCTGCAACGTTCCACGTACGTGCACGAAATTCGGTACATACGTGTAATGACCTAATACCTACAAAAAAGTCTCTTGGAGCATAGCCCTAAACACAACAGGAAGTCAGCCATTTTGAACTTCCTCTCAGATTTTTGTGCAGTTTTTGCCATTTTCAGGCCTCGTACTTTAACGAACTCCTCCTACAGTTTTAATCTGATCATCTTCAAATTTGGTGAGTGTAATCTTAAGGCCTTTGCGACGTTAAATTGCGAAGATCTTGAGTTTTCGTCGAAGGGCGGGTCCTCGGCGGCCTTACAAATTTCGATGTTTCGCCATGAAACAGGAAGTTGCTGTAACTCAGGCATGGAATGTCCAATCTCCCCCAAACTTCACACGTTTGATAAGAGTTCTGTCCTGAACACATGGCCATGCTCATATTCAGTTATAGTCATAGCGCCACCTGCTGGCAACAGGAAGTGACATGTTTAACACTGTTATGGACTCCTAATAACATATAAAAAAGTGCCAGCAAGTGCGAAACATGCTAACAACATACTAGAAGCATGCTAAAACATGCTAGCAAACTCTTAGCTAAGTGCTAAAGCATGCTATTATTGCAATTAAATAGGAATTTGCTGTAACTCAGGCATGGAATGTCCAATCTGCCCCAAACTTCACACTTTTGATAAGCGTTCTGTCCTGAACACATCTACATGATAATATTCAGTTATAGTAATAGCGCCACCTACTGGCAACAGGAAGTGTCATGTTTAACACGTTGATGCCATTCTAGCAACATGTTAAAAATGCCATTGAGGTCTAAACATGCTAGAAACATGTTAAAACATGCTAGCAATACTTAGCTAAGTGCTAAAGCATGCTAATTCAATGAAACAGGATGTTGTTGTTACTCAAGAAGGCAATGTCCAATATGCGCCAAACTTCACACTTTTAATAAACGTTCTGTCCTGAACACATGACCATGCTCATATTCAGTTACAGTCATAGTGCCACCTGCTGGCAACAGGAAGTGACATGTTAAACACTGTTGTGGACATATAAAAACATATAAAAAAAGTGCCAGCAAGTGCTAAACATGCTAACAACATACTAGAAACATGCTAAAACATGCTAGCAAACACTTAGCTAAGTGCTAAAGCATGCTATTGCTGCAATTAAATAGGAATTTGCTGTAACACAGGCATGGAATGTCCAATCTGCCCCAAACTTCACACGTTTGATAAGAGTCATGGCCTGAACACATCTACATGAGAATATTCAGTTATAGTAATAGCGCCACCTGCTGTCAACAGGAAGTGACATGTTTAACACTGTTGTGGTCTCCTAATAACATATATAAAAGAGCCAGCAAGTGCTAAACAGGTTAGCAACATACTAGAAACATGCTAGCAAACACTTAGCTAAGTGATAAAGCATGCTATTACTGCAATTAAATAGGAATTTGCTGTAACTCAGGCATGGAACGTCCAATCTGCCCCAAACTTCACATGTTTGATAAGAATCATGGCCTGAACGCATGCCTATGCTCAAATTCAGTTATAGTAATAGCGCCACCTACTGGCAACAGGAAGTGACATGTTTAACACGTTGATGCCGTTCTAGCAACATGTTAAAAATGCCATTGAGTTCTAAACATGCTAGAAACATATTAAAACATGCTAGCAATACTTAGCTAAGTGCTAAAGCATGCTAATTCAATGAAACAGGACTTTGTTGTTACTCAAGAAGGCAATGTACAATCTACCCCAAACGTCACACGTTTGATAAGAGTTATCTCTTGAACACATGTCCATGCTCATATTTAGTTATAGTCATAGCGCCACCTGCTGGCAACAGGAAGTGACGTTTAACACTGTTCTTGACTCCTAATAACATATAAAAAAATGCCAGTAGGTGCTAAACATCCTACCAACATACTAGAGACATGCTAAAACATAATAGCAAACACTTAGCTAAGTGCTAAAGAATGATATTACTGCAATTAAATATGAATTTGCTGTAACTCAGGCATGGAATGTCCAATCTGCCCCAAACTTCACACTTTTGATAAGCGTTCTGTCCTGAACACATGACCATGCTTATATTCAGTTACAGTCATAGCGCCACCTGCTGGCAACAGGAAGTGACATGTTTAACACTGTTGTGGACTCCTAATAACATATAAAAAAGTGCCAGCAAGTGTTAAACATGCTAACAACATACTAGAAACATGCTAAAACATGCTAGCAAACTCTTAGCCAAGTGCTAAAGCATGCTATTATTGCAATTAAATAGGAATTTGCTGTAACTCAGGCATGGAATGTCCAATCTGCCCCAAACTTCACACTTTTGATAAGAGTCATGGCCTGAACACATCTACATGAGAATGTTCAGTTATAGTAATAGCGCCACCAACTGGCAACAGGAAGTGACATGTTTAACACGTTGATGCCGTTCTAGCAACATGTTAAAACATGCTAACAATGCTTAGCTAAGTTCTAAAGAATGCTAATTCAATGAAACATGACTTTGTTGTTACTCAAGAAGGCAATGTCCAATTTGCACCAAACTTCACATGTTTGATAAGAGTTCTGTCCTGAACACACATCCATGCTCATATTCAGTTATAGTCATAACGCCACCTACTGGCAACAGAAACTGACATGGTTAACACAGTAATGCAGTACTAACCACATAATTATTGTGTACTAAGCATGCTAGAAACAGACTGAACATGCTAGCAACACTTAGCTGAGTCATGAAGCATGCTATTATCACCATTATACAAAACATTTTGTAACTGACTTTGACATACTCTTACTATATATACCTCCTTAAATGTACATTTCCCAACCATGCTCTGCCTTCCTAAAGCCACCGAGTGTTGATGGCACGGGTGCGAGGGCCCTTTCATCGCTGCTTGCAGCTTTAATTAGGGCCCGAGCACCGATGGTGTGAGGACCCTCTTGGAATTGCTCTGTTTATTATTAGGGCCCGAGCACCGATGGTGAGAGGACCCTATTGTTTTTGCTCCGTTTATTATTATTATTCTTCTCCAAAGTGAATCGCTTTTTAGAGGGCCTAAACATGCTCGAAAACTCATGAAACTTTGCACACGCTTCAGAAGTGGTGAAAATTTACGTGTGATATGGTTTTCAAAATTGGGTGGGGCAAATTCGGTAAATTATTGCCCCCACATTTTGCCCCGGCTCCTGGTTTCACTTACAGGTATGAAATTTGGTACATACATGTAATGACCCAATACCTACAAAAAAGTCTCTTGGAGCATAGCCCTAAACACAACAGGAAGTGAGCTATTTTGAACTTCCTCCTAGATTTTGGGCATTTTTCGTAATTTCCTGATGTTGTACTTTAACGAACTCCTCCTACAGTTTTGATCTGATCCTCTTCAAATTTGGTCAGTGTAATCTGAAGGCCTTTGCGACATTAAATTGCGAAGATCTTGAGTTTTCGTCGAAGGGTGTGCCCTCGGCGGCCTGACAAACGTTCACCCAATTTCGGCCTTTTGGTGATATATGCATGATCAGATAAGTTCAATAATAATGTTGCTTGCAGTTCCGATGTTGCTAGGCAACCACAGACAGCCTGCAGTAACTCAGCCATACATTTTTCAATCTGCCCCAAACTTCACATGTTTGATAAGAGTCCTGTCCTGAACACATGACCATGCTCATTATGGTTATAGCAATAGCGCCACCTGCTGGTAGCAGGAAGTGTGGCAAATACAAAACGTGCTCGAAAAATCATGAAACTTTGCACATGCTTCAGAAGTGATGAAAATTTACGTGTGATGTGATTTTCAAAATTGGGTGGGGCAAAATGGCTTAATTATTGCCCCTACATTTTGCCCCGGCTCCTGGTTTCACGTACAGGTATGAAATTTGGTACATACATGTAAAGACCCAATACCTACAAAAAAGTCTCTTGGCGCGTAGCCCTAAACACAACAGGAAGTTAGCTATTTTGAACTTCCTCTCAGATTTTGGGCAGTTTTTGCCATTTCCTGATGTTGTACTTTAACAAACTCCTCCTACAGTTTTGATCTGATCCTCTTCAAATTTGGTGAGTGTAATCTTAAGGCATTTCCTAAAGGCGCCGGGTGGCGGTGGCAGGGGTGCGAGGGCCCTTTTCATCGCTGCTTGCAGCTTTAATTAGGGCCCGAGCACCGATGGTGTGAGGACCCTCTTGGAATTGCTCTGTTTATTATTATTATTATTATTCTTCTCCGCATTGAATTGCATTTTTGAGGGCCTAAACATGCGCGAAAACTCACGAAACTTTGCACACGCGTCAGAACTGGCGAAAATTTACATCTGATATAGGTTTCAGAATTGGACGGGGCAAAATGGCTCGATAGCGCCACCTATAAAAGTTCAACGGAGTGCGCCTCCTGCAACGTTCCACGTACGTGCACGAAATTCGGTACATACGTGTAATGACCTAATACCTACAAAAAAGTCTCTTGGAGCATAGCCCTAAACACAACAGGAAGTCAGCCATTTTGAACTTCCTCTCAGATTTTTGTGCAGTTTTTGCCATTTTCAGGCCTCGTACTTTAACGAACTCCTCCTACAGTTTTAATCTGATCATCTTCAAATTTGGTGAGTGTAATCTTAAGGCCTTTGCGACGTTAAATTGCGAAGATCTTGAGTTTTCGTCGAAGGGCGGGTCCTCGGCGGCCTTACAAATTTCGATGTTTCGCCATGAAACAGGAAGTTGCTGTAACTCAGGCATGGAATGTCCAATCTCCCCCAAACTTCACACGTTTGATAAGAGTTCTGTCCTGAACACATGGCCATGCTCATATTCAGTTATAGTCATAGCGCCACCTGCTGGCAACAGGAAGTGACATGTTTAACACTGTTATGGACTCCTAATAACATATAAAAAAGTGCCAGCAAGTGCGAAACATGCTAACAACATACTAGAAGCATGCTAAAACATGCTAGCAAACTCTTAGCTAAGTGCTAAAGCATGCTATTATTGCAATTAAATAGGAATTTGCTGTAACTCAGGCATGGAATGTCCAATCTGCCCCAAACTTCACACTTTTGATAAGCGTTCTGTCCTGAACACATCTACATGATAATATTCAGTTATAGTAATAGCGCCACCTACTGGCAACAGGAAGTGTCATGTTTAACACGTTGATGCCATTCTAGCAACATGTTAAAAATGCCATTGAGGTCTAAACATGCTAGAAACATGTTAAAACATGCTAGCAATACTTAGCTAAGTGCTAAAGCATGCTAATTCAATGAAACAGGATGTTGTTGTTACTCAAGAAGGCAATGTCCAATATGCGCCAAACTTCACACTTTTAATAAACGTTCTGTCCTGAACACATGACCATGCTCATATTCAGTTACAGTCATAGTGCCACCTGCTGGCAACAGGAAGTGACATGTTAAACACTGTTGTGGACATATAAAAACATATAAAAAAAGTGCCAGCAAGTGTTAAACATGCTAACAACATACTAGAAACATGCTAAAACATGCTAGCAAACACTTAGCTAAGTGCTAAAGCATGCTATTGCTGCAATTAAATAGGAATTTGCTGTAACACAGGCATGGAATGTCCAATCTGCCCCAAACTTCACACGTTTGATAAGAGTCATGGCCTGAACACATCTACATGAGAATATTCAGTTATAGTAATAGCGCCACCTGCTGTCAACAGGAAGTGACATGTTTAACACTGTTGTGGTCTCCTAATAACATATATAAAAGAGCCAGCAAGTGCTAAACAGGTTAGCAACATACTAGAAACATGCTAGCAAACACTTAGCTAAGTGATAAAGCATGCTATTACTGCAATTAAATAGGAATTTGCTGTAACTCAGGCATGGAACGTCCAATCTGCCCCAAACTTCACATGTTTGATAAGAATCATGGCCTGAACGCATGCCTATGCTCAAATTCAGTTATAGTAATAGCGCCACCTACTGGCAACAGGAAGTGACATGTTTAACACGTTGATGCCGTTCTAGCAACATGTTAAAAATGCCATTGAGTTCTAAACATGCTAGAAACATATTAAAACATGCTAGCAATACTTAGCTAAGTGCTAAAGCATGCTAATTCAATGAAACAGGACTTTGTTGTTACTCAAGAAGGCAATGTACAATCTACCCCAAACGTCACACGTTTGATAAGAGTTATCTCTTGAACACATGTCCATGCTCATATTTAGTTATAGTCATAGCGCCACCTGCTGGCAACAGGAAGTGACGTTTAACACTGTTCTTGACTCCTAATAACATATAAAAAAATGCCAGTAGGTGCTAAACATCCTACCAACATACTAGAGACATGCTAAAACATAATAGCAAACACTTAGCTAAGTGCTAAAGAATGATATTACTGCAATTAAATATGAATTTGCTGTAACTCAGGCATGGAATGTCCAATCTGCCCCAAACTTCACACTTTTGATAAGCGTTCTGTCCTGAACACATGACCATGCTTATATTCAGTTACAGTCATAGCGCCACCTGCTGGCAACAGGAAGTGACATGTTTAACACTGTTGTGGACTCCTAATAACATATAAAAAAGTGCCAGCAAGTGTTAAACATGCTAACAACATACTAGAAACATGCTAAAACATGCTAGCAAACTCTTAGCCAAGTGCTAAAGCATGCTATTATTGCAATTAAATAGGAATTTGCTGTAACTCAGGCATGGAATGTCCAATCTGCCCCAAACTTCACACTTTTGATAAGAGTCATGGCCTGAACACATCTACATGAGAATGTTCAGTTATAGTAATAGCGCCACCAACTGGCAACAGGAAGTGACATGTTTAACACGTTGATGCCGTTCTAGCAACATGTTAAAACATGCTAACAATGCTTAGCTAAGTTCTAAAGAATGCTAATTCAATGAAACATGACTTTGTTGTTACTCAAGAAGGCAATGTCCAATTTGCACCAAACTTCACATGTTTGATAAGAGTTCTGTCCTGAACACACATCCATGCTCATATTCAGTTATAGTCATAACGCCACCTACTGGCAACAGAAACTGACATGGTTAACACAGTAATGCAGTACTAACCACATAATTATTGTGTACTAAGCATGCTAGAAACAGACTGAACATGCTAGCAACACTTAGCTGAGTCATGAAGCATGCTATTATCACCATTATACAAAACATTTTGTAACTGACTTTGACATACTCTTACTATATATACCTCCTTAAATGTACATTTCCCAACCATGCTCTGCCTTCCTAAAGCCACCGAGTGTTGATGGCACGGGTGCGAGGGCCCTTTCATCGCTGCTTGCAGCTTTAATTAGGGCCCGAGCACCGATGGTGTGAGGACCCTCTTGGAATTGCTCTGTTTATTAGGGCCCAAGCCCTGAAAGGGCGAAGGCCCTATTGTTTTCGGTAGGATTATTTATTATTATTATTATTATTCTTATTTTTCTGTCAACCTTTCGGGCACTTTTGAGACCCTTAACGTGCTCGAAAACTCTTGAAACTTTGCACACGGGTCAGAACCCGCGGCCATCAGGGCCGGGCTGAAGCTGGTACCCGGGCGTGGCAGAGGGGCTCAACAGCGCCCCCTTGAACGGGGTCCGAAAACTTGGTCCATAAATCAGACACGCTTGCATGTAATAATATGAAACTCGGTACACATATAGATCTCATCGGGCCGAACAACTTTCGTACTTTTACTTTTTACGCCAGCCCAACAGGAAGTCGGCTATTATGGGTTGTTTTGAAACGCATGCTGTGGAATTTAATGTACTCCTCCTAGAGAATTCATCCAATCGCCTCCAAACTCGGTCAGCATGAAGTCAAGACATTGAGGATGCTAAATTGCGGACGGATTTTTGATATCTCGAACGGTTTGGCCGTGGCAAGGAAACGAATTTATGGCGAATAAGGGACACAGGAAGTGTGTTATAACTTCAGCATACATTATCTGATCTTGATGAAACTTCAGCAGTGTGTTCGTTTTCAGAGGCCAAACACAAGGATGTGATTATTGTGAGTCAAAGTTATAGCGCCACCAACTGGCAGCAGGAAGTGTGTCACTTTCAAAATGCTTTGAAATCACTCTCTTATTTTTACCTGATTTGCTTCAAACTTTATGTGTATGATGTATACACACGGCAGATGTAGACCTGTGAAAGGATTATTGATATCTTAGATACTGTTGCCATGGCAACGCATCAAACTTTAATATTCTTTTTTGATGCTTTTGAGACTCTTAACATACTTGAAATTGCATGAAACTCGACAGACACATCACACTTATTATCCAGTAGACATGGGCAAAGTTTCAGAAACGGGCGTGGTGAGGGGCTCAGTAGCGCCACCTTTAGTCAAAAATGGGGGCTTAGTTTTACCTAGAATCACAAAACTTGGTATGTATATTGTTCTTATCGAGCCGGACAACTTTCTAATTTACACTTATTAGCTCAAAGCAACAGAAAGTCAGATATTTTGGTTTGAATGTGATTTTTTGGAGAAATTTCTCTCTCTCTCTGTCTCTGAGTGTGTGAGGGGTGGGGGTGATTTGTCAGTTGAGTGAGATTTACTTTTTCATTTGTTTTTCAAGGTTTCTGGGGCTTTTGGGTCCCTAAACGTGCTCGAAAACTCTTGAAACTTTGCACACAGGTCAGAACCCGCGGCCATCAGGGCGGGGCTGAATCTGGTAGCCGGGCGTGGCAGGGGGGCTCAACAGCGCCCCCTTGAACGGGGTTCTAAAACTTGGTCCATATATCAAACACGCTTGCATGAATTAATTTGAAACTCGGTACACATATAGATCTCATCAGGCCGAACAACTTTCGTGCTCTAAGTTTTACGCCAGCCCAACAGGAAGTCGGCTATTTAGGGTTGTTTGGAAACGCTTGCTGTGGAATTTAATGTACTCCTCCTAGGAAATACATCGATTCGCCTCCAAACTCGGTCAGCGTGAAGTCAAGACATTGATGATGCTAAATTGCGGACGGATTTTTGATATCTCGAACGGTTTGGCTGTGGCGAGGAAACGAATTAATGGCGAGAAAAGAGAAAAACGAAGTGTTATAACTAATGCATACATTAACTGATCTTGATGAAACTTCAGCAGTTTGTTCATGGTAAGAGGCCGATCAGATGGATGTAACTATTGTGTGTCAAAGTTATAGCGCCACCAACTGGCAGCAGGAAATGTGTCACTTTCAAAATGCTTTTGACAAAAGTTGGGGGGGTTGTTTTACCTACAGTAGCACAACTCAGTACGTATGTTGATCTCATCGACCCGGACAACTTTCTAATTTAAAGTCATTAGCTCCGACCATCAGGAAGTCAGATATTTTGGTTTGAATGTGGATTTTTTGCAAAATCAGCCTCCAAAAGGCACTAAAAGCCTCAAATCTTCTAAAAATGTAATTTTATACCATTTATTTCTATATAAAAGTATACAAATATCACAACTAAACCCATTTTATTCTGATTTTAAAAAGAATTTTATTCTAATTTTATTCTAAATTTTAAAACAGTAAAGTAAAAAAAAAATTCAAGTCATACATAGGGCTATACTGCCCTCTTGTGTCCAAAAGGACATCAAAATAATATATAAAACTTTTTACCAGCTAGGCCAATAATGTATTTAAATATACATTTATTAGGTATGTGTCTGAGGATTTTCCCACCGGTTAATCGACGTGTGTGACACGAGCGGGTGCTTTTAAATCGCTAATATAAAAGTGAAAGAAAAATACGGACGTCCGCACGGACATTTATAATGGTGCACACACAAATCACACACACGTTGGAAAGAATTATGCTTTTAAACAACACTAAACCGCCATTAGATGTCGCCAAGTGACCGTCTTAATGAGCGAGTCATTGATTAATTCGTTGAAACGATTCGTAATCCATAAACATATACAGATCCATAAACATGGATCCATAAACATCCAATCCATAAACATAAACAGATGTTTATGGATTGATCATTCAATCTTTGAGTCAACCAATTCGTTCAAAATGCTGAATCATTCAGTTATGAGAAAACACGTTCCTGTGAGATGCGTTCTTCTGTGATCTTTGTTTAACTATTTTCGCTGCTGAAACAGAACAAAAACAGTCAATATTGTATCTAAAATGTAAATGACTTCATTTTAACTGTTAATATCCTGTTGTATGAAATCAATGTCACAGTTTCAATTGTGATTGTATTCAGGAAAAGTTAGGTACGGAGAGCGAGCGATTTCAACGAAATCAGAACTAAACCCATTTTATTCTTTTATTATTATTATTATTATTCAATTTAAGAATTATGTTTGAGTTTAAAAAAAGCCAGAATGTTTTAGTCCAAAAAATAAATAAATCATGCCATGGATTGCTTGAAATTAATTTTTTTTATTATATTTATTTTTTCGTTTTGGCTTTGTTTATAGTTTATTTTTTATTTTTTATTCTTGTTCCGTTCTGAATATCATTACATTTAAAGGATTTGTTGTGGAATATTTTGAGTGTATAATAAAATCAGAATAATTCTCTCGATTTAGTGATCCCCTACTTATTATTTTATTTTATTTTTTTCTTTGTTCTAATTAGGTCAGGCAAGTAAAATTATCTGTGTCTTGTCTGTGTGTGTGTGTGTATATATATATATATATATATATATAAATATAAATATAAATATAGCTGCGAGCAGCGATGGAGGGCCAAAGCCGCCGGCACCGCCACCCTGGCACCAGGATTGCGGTGCCACCGGCTTGGGCCCGTAATCGCTGCTCGCAGCTATATTTATTATTATTATTATTCTTCTCCGCATTGAATTGCATTTTTGAGGGCCTAAACATGCGCGAAAACTCACGAAACTTTGCACACGCGTCAGAACTGGCGAAAATTTACATCTGATATAGGTTTCAGAATTGGACGGGGCAAAATGGCTCGATAGCGCCACCTATAAAAGTTCAACGGAGTGCGCCTCCTGCAACGTTCCACGTACGTGCACGAAATTCGGTACATACGTGTAATGACCTAATACCTACAAAAAAGTCTCTTGGAGCATAGCCCTAAACACAACAGGAAGTCAGCCATTTTGAACTTCCTCTCAGATTTTTGTGCAGTTTTTGCCATTTTCAGGCCTCGTACTTTAACGAACTCCTCCTACAGTTTTAATCTGATCATCTTCAAATTTGGTGAGTGTAATCTTAAGGCCTTTGCGACGTTAAATTGCGAAGATCTTGAGTTTTCGTCGAAGGGCGGGTCCTCGGCGGCCTTACAAATTTCGATGTTTCGCCATGAAACAGGAAGTTGCTGTAACTCAGGCATGGAATGTCCAATCTGCCCCAAACTTCACACGTTTGATAAGAGTTCTGTCCTGAACACATGGCCATGCTCATATTCAGTTATAGTCATAGCGCCACCTGCTGGCAACAGGAAGTGACATGTTTAACACTGTTATGGACTCCTAATAACATATAAAAAAGTGCCAGCAAGTGCGAAACATGCTAACAACATACTAGAAGCATGCTAAAACATGCTAGCAAACTCTTAGCTAAGTGCTAAAGCATGCTATTATTGCAATTAAATAGGAATTTGCTGTAACTCAGGCATGGAATGTCCAATCTGCCCCAAACTTCACACTTTTGATAAGCGTTCTGTCCTGAACACATCTACATGATAATATTCAGTTATAGTAATAGCGCCACCTACTGGCAACAGGAAGTGTCATGTTTAACACGTTGATGCCATTCTAGCAACATGTTAAAAATGCCATTGAGGTCTAAACATGCTAGAAACATGTTAAAACATGCTAGCAATACTTAGCTAAGTGCTAAATCATGCTAATTCAATGAAACAGGATGTTGTTGTTACTCAAGAAGGCAATGTCCAATATGCGCCAAACTTCACACTTTTAATAAACGTTCTGTCCTGAACACATGACCATGCTCATATTCAGTTACAGTCATAGTGCCACCTGCTGGCAACAGGAAGTGACATGTTAAACACTGTTGTGGACATATAAAAACATATAAAAAAAGTGCCAGCAAGTGCTAAACATGCTAACAACATACTAGAAACATGCTAAAACATGCTAGCAAACACTTAGCTAAGTGCTAAAGCATGCTATTGCTGCAATTAAATAGGAATTTGCTGTAACACAGGCATGGAATGTCCAATCTGCCCCAAACTTCACACGTTTGATAAGAGTCATGGCCTGAACACATCTACATGAGAATATTCAGTTATAGTAATAGCGCCACCTGCTGTCAACAGGAAGTGACATGTTTAACACTGTTGTGGTCTCCTAATAACATATATAAAAGAGCCAGCAAGTGCTAAACAGGTTAGCAACATACTAGAAACATGCTAGCAAACACTTAGCTAAGTGATAAAGCATGCTATTACTGCAATTAAATAGGAATTTGCTGTAACTCAGGCATGGAACGTCCAATCTGCCCCAAACTTCACATGTTTGATAAGAATCATGGCCTGAACGCATGCCTATGCTCAAATTCAGTTATAGTAATAGCGCCACCTACTGGCAACAGGAAGTGACATGTTTAACACGTTGATGCCGTTCTAGCAACATGTTAAAAATGCCATTGAGTTCTAAACATGCTAGAAACATATTAAAACATGCTAGCAATACTTAGCTAAGTGCTAAAGCATGCTAATTCAATGAAACAGGACTTTGTTGTTACTCAAGAAGGCAATGTACAATCTACCCCAAACGTCACACGTTTGATAAGAGTTATCTCTTGAACACATGTCCATGCTCATATTTAGTTATAGTCATAGCGCCACCTGCTGGCAACAGGAAGTGACGTTTAACACTGTTCTTGACTCCTAATAACATATAAAAAAATGCCAGTAGGTGCTAAACATCCTACCAACATACTAGAGACATGCTAAAACATAATAGCAAACACTTAGCTAAGTGCTAAAGAATGATATTACTGCAATTAAATATGAATTTGCTGTAACTCAGGCATGGAATGTCCAATCTGCCCCAAACTTCACACTTTTGATAAGCGTTCTGTCCTGAACACATGACCATGCTTATATTCAGTTACAGTCATAGCGCCACCTGCTGGCAACAGGAAGTGACATGTTTAACACTGTTGTGGACTCCTAATAACATATAAAAAAGTGCCAGCAAGTGTTAAACATGCTAACAACATACTAGAAACATGCTAAAACATGCTAGCAAACTCTTAGCCAAGTGCTAAAGCATGCTATTATTGCAATTAAATAGGAATTTGCTGTAACTCAGGCATGGAATGTCCAATCTGCCCCAAACTTCACACTTTTGATAAGAGTCATGGCCTGAACACATCTACATGAGAATGTTCAGTTATAGTAATAGCGCCACCAACTGGCAACAGGAAGTGACATGTTTAACACGTTGATGCCGTTCTAGCAACATGTTAAAACATGCTAACAATGCTTAGCTAAGTTCTAAAGAATGCTAATTCAATGAAACATGACTTTGTTGTTACTCAAGAAGGCAATGTCCAATTTGCACCAAACTTCACATGTTTGATAAGAGTTCTGTCCTGAACACACATCCATGCTCATATTCAGTTATAGTCATAACGCCACCTACTGGCAACAGAAACTGACATGGTTAACACAGTAATGCAGTACTAACCACATAATTATTGTGTACTAAGCATGCTAGAAACAGACTGAACATGCTAGCAACACTTAGCTGAGTCATGAAGCATGCTATTATCACCATTATACAAAACATTTTGTAACTGACTTTGACATACTCTTACTATATATACCTCCTTAAATGTACATTTCCCAACCATGCTCTGCCTTCCTAAAGCCACCGAGTGTTGATGGCACGGGTGCGAGGGCCCTTTCATCGCTGCTTGCAGCTTTAATTATTATTATTATTCTTCTTCTCCGCATTGAATTGCATTTTTGAGGGCCTAAACATGCGCGAAAACTCACGAAACTTTGCACACGCGTCAGAACTGGCGAAAATTTACATCTGATATAGGTTTCAGAATTGGACGGGGCAAAATGGCTCGATAGCGCCACCTATAAAAGTTCAACGGAGTGCGCCTCCCGCAACGTTCAACGTACGTGCACGAAATTCGGTACATACGTGTAATGACCTAATACCTACAAAAAAGTCTCTTGGAGCATAGCCCTAAACACAACAGGAAGTCAGCCATTTTGAACTTCCTCTCAGATTTTTGTGCAGTTTTTGCCATTTTCAGGCCTCGTACTTTAACAAACTCCTCCTACAGTTTTAATCTGATCATCTTCAAATTTGGTGAGTGTAATCTTAAGGCCTTTGCGACGTTAAATTGCGAAGATCTTGAGTTTTCGTCGAAGGGCGGGTCCTCGGCGGCCTTACAAATTTCGATGTTTCGCCATGAAACAGGAAGTTGCTGTAACTCAGGCATGGAATGTCCAATCTGCCCCAAACTTCACACGTTTGATAAGAGTTCTGTCCTGAACACATGGCCATGCTCATATTCAGTTATAGTCATAGCGCCACCTGCTGGCAACAGGAAGTGACATGTTTAACACTGTTATGGACTCCTAATAACATATAAAAAAGTGCCAGCAAGTGCTAAACATGCTAACAACATACTAGAAGCATGCTAAAACATGCTAGCAAACTCTTAGCTAAGTGCTAAAGCATGCTATTATTGCAATTAAATAGGAATTTGCTGTAACTCAGGCATGGAATGTCCAATCTGCCCCAAACTTCACACTTTTGATAAGCGTTCTGTCCTGAACACATCTACGTGATAATATTCAGTTATAGTAATAGCGCCACCTACTGGCAACAGGAAGTGTCATGTTTAACACGTTGATGCCATTCTAGCAACATGTTAAAAATGCCATTGAGGTCTAAACATGCTAGAAACATGTTAAAACATGCTAGCTAATGTTAAAACATGCTAGTAATACTTAGCTAAGTGGTAAAGCATGCTAATTCAATGAAACAGGATGTTGTTGTTACTCAAGAAGGCAATGTCCAATATGCGCCAAACTTCACACTTTTAATAAACGTTCTGTCCTGAACACATGACCATGCTCATATTCAGTTACAGTCATAGTGCCACCTGCTGGCAACAGGAAGTGACATGTTAAACACTGTTGTGGACATAAAAACATATAAAAAAAGTGCCAGCAAGTGCTAAACATGCTAACAACATACTAGAAACATGCTAGCAAACACTTAGCTAAGTGCTAAAGCATGCTATTGCTGCAATTAAATAGGAATTTGCTGTAACACAGGCATGGAATGTCCAATCTGCCCCAAACTTCACACGTTTGATAAGAGTCATGGCCTGAACACATCTACATGAGAATATTCAGTTATAGTAATAGCGCCACCTGCTGTCAACAGGAAGTGACATGTTTAACACTGTTGTGGTCTCCTAATAACATATATAAAAGAGCCAGCAAGTGCTAAACAGGTTAGCAACATACTAGAAACATGCTAGCAAACACTTAGCTAAGTGATAAAGCATGCTATTACTGCAATTAAATAGGAATTTGCTGTAACTCAGGCATGGAACGTCCAATCTGCCCCAAACTTCACATGTTTGATAAGAATCATGGCCTGAACGCATGCCTATGCTCAAATTCAGTTACAGTAATAGCGCCACCTACTGGCAACAGGAAGTGACATGTTTAACACGTTGATGCCGTTCTAGCAACATGTTAAAAATGCCATTGAGTTCTAAACATGCTAGAAACATATTAAAACATGCTAGCAATACTTAGCTAAGTGCTAAAGCATGCTAATTCAATGAAACAGGACTTTGTTGTTACTCAAGAAGGCAATGTACAATCTACCCCAAACGTCACACGTTTGATAAGAGTTATCTCTTGAACACATGTCCATGCTCATATTTAGTTATAGTCATAGCGCCACCTGCTGGCAACAGGAAGTGACGTTTAACACTGTTCTTGACTCCTAATAACATATAAAAAAATGCCAGTAGGTGCTAAACATCCTACCAACATACTAGAGACATGCTAAAACATAATAGCAAACACTTAGCTAAGTGCTAAAGAATGATATTACTGCAATTAAATATGAATTTGCTGTAACTCAGGCATGGAATGTCCAATCTGCCCCAAACTTCACACTTTTGATAAGCGTTCTGTCCTGAACACATGACCATGCTTATATTCAGTTACAGTCATAGCGCCACCTGCTGGCAACAGGAAGTGACATGTTTAACACTGTTGTGGACTCCTAATAACATATAAAAAAGTGCCAGCAAGTGTTAAACATGCTAACAACATACTAGAAACATGCTAAAACATGCTAGCAAACTCTTAGCCAAGTGCTAAAGCATGCTATTATTGCAATTAAATAGGAATTTGCTGTAACTCAGGCATGGAATGTCCAATCTGCCCCAAACTTCACACTTTTGATAAGAGTCATGGCCTGAACACATCTACATGAGAATGTTCAGTTATAGTAATAGCGCCACCAACTGGCAACAGGAAGTGACATGTTTAACACGTTGATGCCGTTCTAGCAACATGTTAAAACATGCTAACAATGCTTAGCTAAGTTCTAAAGAATGCTAATTCAATGAAACATGACTTTGTTGTTACTCAAGAAGGCAATGTCCAATTTGCACCAAACTTCACACGTTTGATAAGAGTTCTGTCCTGAACACACATCCATGCTCATATTCAGTTATAGTCATAACGCCACCTACTGGCAACAGAAACTGACATGGTTAACACAGTAATGCAGTACTAACCACATAATTATTGTGTACTAAGCATGCTAGAAACAGACTGAACATGCTAGCAACACTTAGCTGAGTCATGAAGCATGCTATTATCACCATTATACAAAACATTTTGTAACTGACTTTGACATACTCTTACTATATATACCTCCTTAAATGTACATTTCCCAACCATGCTCTGCCTTCCTAAAGCCACCGAGTGTTGATGGCACGGGTGCGAGGGCCCTTTCATCGCTGCTTGCAGCTTTAATTATTATTATTATTCTTCTCCGCATTTAATTGCATTTTTGAGGGCCTAAACATGCTCGAAAACTCACAAAACTTTGCACACGCGTCAGAACTGGCGAAAATTTACATCTGATATAGGTTTCAGAATTGGACGGGGCAAAATGGCTCGATAGCGCCACCTATAAAATTTCAACGGAGTGCGCCTCCCGCAACGTTCCACGTACGTGCACGAAATTCGGTACATACATGTAATGACCTAATACCTACAAAAAAGTCTCTTGGAGCATAGCCCTAAACACAACAGGAAGTCAGCCATTTTGAACTTCCTCTCAGATTTTTGTGCAGTTTTTGCCATTTTCAGGCCTCGTACTTTAACGAACTCCTCCTACAGTTTTAATCTGATCATCTTCAAATTTGGTGAGTGTAATCTTAAGGCCTTTGCGACGTTAAATTGCGAAGATCTTGAGTTTTCGTCAAAGGGCGGGTCCTCGGCGGCCTGATAAATTTCGATGTTTCGCCATGAAACAGGAAGTTGTTGTAACTCAGGCATGGAATGTCCAATCTGCCCCAAACTTCACACGTTTGATAAGAGTTCTGTCCTGAACACATGACCATGCTCATATTCAGTTATAGTCATAGCGCCACCTGCTGGCAACAGGAAGTGACATGTTTAACACTGTTATGGACTCCTAATAACATATAAAAAAGTGCCAGCAAGTGCTAAACATGCTAACAACATACTAGAAGCATGCTAAAACATGCTAGCAAACTCTTAGCTAAGTGCTAAAGCATGCTATTATTGCAATTAAATAGGAATTTGCTGTAACTCAGGCATGGAATGTCCAATCTGCCCCAAACTTCACACTTTTGATAAGCGTTCTGTACTGAACACATCTACATGAGAATATTCAGTTATAGTAATAGCGCCACCTACTGGTAACAGGAAGTGTCATGTTTAACACGTTGATGCCATTCTAGCAACATGTTAAAAATGCCATTGACTTCTAAACATGCTAGAAACATGTTAAAACATGCTAGCAATACTTAGCTAAGTGCTAAAGCATGCTAATTCAATGAAACAGGATGTTGTTGTTACTCAAGAAGGCAATGTCCAATCTGCGCCAAACTTCACACTTTTAATAAACGTTCTATCCTGAACACATGACCATGCTCATATTCAGTTACAGTCATAGTGCCACCTGCTGGCAACAGGAAGTGACATGTTAAACACTGTTGTGGACATATAAAAACATATAAAAAAGTGCCAGCAAGTGCTAAACATGCTAACAACATACTAGAAACATGCTAAAACATGCTAGCAAACACTTAGCTAAGTGCTAAAGCATGCAAATGCTGCAATTAAATAGGAATTTGCTGTAACACAGGCATGGAATGTCCAATCTGCCCCAAATTTCACACGTTTGATAAGAGTCATGGCCTGAACACATCTACATGAGAATATTCAGTTATAGTAATAGCGCCACCTGCTGTCAACAGGAAGTGACATGTTTAACACTGTTGTGGTCTCCTAATAACATATAAAAAAGAGCCAGCAAGTGCTAAACAGGTTAGCAACATACTAGAAACATGCTAGCAAACACTTAGTTAAGTGCTAAAGCATGCTATTACTGCAATTAAATAGGAATTTGCTGTAACTCAGGCATGGAATGTCCAATCTGCCCTAAACTTCACACGTTTGATAAGAATCATGGCCTGAACACATGTCTATGCTCAAATTCAGTTATAGTAATAGCGCCACCTACTGGCAACAGGAAGTGACATGTTTAACACGTTGATGCCGTTCTAGCAACATGTTAAAAATGCCATTGAGTTCTAAACATGCTAGAAACATATTAAAACATGCTAGCAATACTTAGCTAAGTGCTAAAGCATGCTAATTCAATGAAACAGGACTTTGTTGTTACTCAAGAAGGCAATGTACAATCTACCCCAAACTTCACATGTTTGATAAGAGTTATCTCTTGAACACATGTCCATGCTCATATTTAGTTATAGTCATAGCGCCACCTGCTGGCAACAGGAAGTGACGTTTAACACTGTTCTTGACTCCTAATAACATATAAAAAAATGCCAGTAGATGCTAAACATCCTACCAACATACTAGAGACATAATAAAACATACTAGCAAACACTTAGCTAAGTGCTAAAGAATGATATTACTGCAATTAAATATGAATTTGCTGTAACTCAGGCATGGAATGTCCAATCTGCCCCAAACTTCACACTTTTGATAAGCGTTCTGTCCTGAACACATGACCATGCTTATATTCAGTTACAGTAATAGCGCCACCTGCTGGCAACAGGAAGTGACATGTTTAACACTGTTATGGACTCCTAATAACATATAAAAAAGTGCCAGCAAGTGTTAAACATGCTAACAACATACTAGAAACATGCTAAAACATGCTAGCAAACTCTTAGCTAAGTGCTAAAGCATGCTATTATTGCAATTAAATAGGAATTTGCTGTAACTCAGGCATGGAATGTCCAATCTGCCCCAAACTTCACACTTTTGATAAGAGTCATGGCCTGAACACATCTACATGAGAATGTTCAGTTATAGTAATAGCGCCACCTACTGGCAACAGGAAGTGACATGTTTAACACGTTGATGCCGTTCTAGCAACATGTTAAAAATGCCATTGAGTTCTAAACATGCTAGAAACATATTAAAACATGCTAGTAATGCTTAGCTAAGTGCTAAAGAATGCTAATTCAATGAAACATGACTTTGTTGTTACTCAAGAAGGCAATGTCCAATTTGCACCAAACTTCACAAGTTTGATAAGAGTTCTGTCCTGAACACACATCCATGCTCATATTCAGTTATAGTCATAACGCCACCTACTGGCAACAGAAACTGACATGGTTAACACAGTAATGCAGTACTAACCACATAATTATTGTGTACTAAGCATGCTAGAAACAGACTAAACATGCTAGCAACACTTAGCTGAGTCATGAAGCATGCTATTATCACCATTATACAAAACATTTTGTAACTGACTTTGACATACTCTTACTATATATACCTCCTTAAATGTACATTTCCCAACCATGCTCTGTCTTCCTAAAGCCACCGAGTGTTGATGGCACGGGTGCGAGGGCCCTTTCATCGCTGCTTGCAGCTTTAATTAGGGCCCGAGCACCGATGGTGTGAGGACCCTCTTGGAATTGCTCTGTTTATTATTATTATTATTATTCTTCTCCGCATTGAATTGCATTTTTGAGGGCCTAAACATGCGCGAAAACTCACGAAACTTTGCACACGCGTCAGAACTGGCGAAAATTTACATCTGATATAGGTTTCAGAATTGGACGGGGCAAAATGGCTCGATAGCGCCACCTATAAAAGTTCAACGGAGTGCGCCTCCTGCAACGTTCCACGTACGTGCACGAAATTCGGTACATACGTGTAATGACCTAATACCTACAAAAAAGTCTCTTGGAGCATAGCCCTAAACACAACAGGAAGTCAGCCATTTTGAACTTCCTCTCAGATTTTTGTGCAGTTTTTGCCATTTTCAGGCCTCGTACTTTAACGAACTCCTCCTACAGTTTTAATCTGATCATCTTCAAATTTGGTGAGTGTAATCTTAAGGCCTTTGCGACGTTAAATTGCGAAGATCTTGAGTTTTCGTCGAAGGGCGGGTCCTCGGCGGCCTTACAAATTTCGATGTTTCGCCATGAAACAGGAAGTTGCTGTAACTCAGGCATGGAATGTCCAATCTGCCCCAAACTTCACACGTTTGATAAGAGTTCTGTCCTGAACACATGGCCATGCTCATATTCAGTTATAGTCATAGCGCCACCTGCTGGCAACAGGAAGTGACATGTTTAACACTGTTGTGGACTCCTAATAACATATAAAAAAGTGCCAGCAAGTGTTAAACATGCTAACAACATACTAGAAACATGCTAAAACATGCTAGCAAACTCTTAGCCAAGTGCTAAAGCATGCTATTATTGCAATTAAATAGGAATTTGCTGTAACTCAGGCATGGAATGTCCAATCTGCCCCAAACTTCACACTTTTGATAAGAGTCATGGCCTGAACACATCTACATGAGAATGTTCAGTTATAGTAATAGCGCCACCAACTGGCAACAGGAAGTGACATGTTTAACACGTTGATGCCGTTCTAGCAACATGTTAAAACATGCTAACAATGCTTAGCTAAGTTCTAAAGAATGCTAATTCAATGAAACATGACTTTGTTGTTACTCAAGAAGGCAATGTCCAATTTGCACCAAACTTCACATGTTTGATAAGAGTTCTGTCCTGAACACACATCCATGCTCATATTCAGTTATAGTCATAACGCCACCTACTGGCAACAGAAACTGACATGGTTAACACAGTAATGCAGTACTAACCACATAATTATTGTGTACTAAGCATGCTAGAAACAGACTGAACATGCTAGCAACACTTAGCTGAGTCATGAAGCATGCTATTATCACCATTATACAAAACATTTTGTAACTGACTTTGACATACTCTTACTATATATACCTCCTTAAATGTACATTTCCCAACCATGCTCTGCCTTCCTAAAGCCACCGAGTGTTGATGGCACGGGTGCGAGGGCCCTTTCATCGCTGCTTGCAGCTTTAATTATTATTAGGGCCCGAGCACCGATGGTGTGAGGACCCTCTTGGAATTGCTCTGTTTATTATTATTATTATTATTCTTCTCCGCATTGAATTGCATTTTTGAGGGCCTAAACATGCGCGAAAACTCACGAAACTTTGCACACGCGTCAGAACTGGCGAAAATTTACATCTGATATAGGTTTCAGAATTGGACGGGGCAAAATGGCTCGATAGCGCCACCTATAAAAGTTCAACGGAGTGCGCCTCCTGCAACGTTCCACGTACGTGCACGAAATTCGGTACATACGTGTAATGACCTAATACCTACAAAAAAGTCTCTTGGAGCATAGCCCTAAACACAACAGGAAGTCAGCCATTTTGAACTTCCTCTCAGATTTTTGTGCAGTTTTTGCCATTTTCAGGCCTCGTACTTTAACGAACTCCTCCTACAGTTTTAATCTGATCATCTTCAAATTTGGTGAGTGTAATCTTAAGGCCTTTGCGACGTTAAATTGCGAAGATCTTGAGTTTTCGTCGAAGGGCGGGTCCTCGGCGGCCTTACAAATTTCGATGTTTCGCCATGAAACAGGAAGTTGCTGTAACTCAGGCATGGAATGTCCAATCTCCCCCAAACTTCACACGTTTGATAAGAGTTCTGTCCTGAACACATGGCCATGCTCATATTCAGTTATAGTCATAGCGCCACCTGCTGGCAACAGGAAGTGACATGTTTAACACTGTTATGGACTCCTAATAACATATAAAAAAGTGCCAGCAAGTGCGAAACATGCTAACAACATACTAGAAGCATGCTAAAACATGCTAGCAAACTCTTAGCTAAGTGCTAAAGCATGCTATTATTGCAATTAAATAGGAATTTGCTGTAACTCAGGCATGGAATGTCCAATCTGCCCCAAACTTCACACTTTTGATAAGCGTTCTGTCCTGAACACATCTACATGATAATATTCAGTTATAGTAATAGCGCCACCTACTGGCAACAGGAAGTGTCATGTTTAACACGTTGATGCCATTCTAGCAACATGTTAAAAATGCCATTGAGGTCTAAACATGCTAGAAACATGTTAAAACATGCTAGCAATACTTAGCTAAGTGCTAAAGCATGCTAATTCAATGAAACAGGATGTTGTTGTTACTCAAGAAGGCAATGTCCAATATGCGCCAAACTTCACACTTTTAATAAACGTTCTGTCCTGAACACATGACCATGCTCATATTCAGTTACAGTCATAGTGCCACCTGCTGGCAACAGGAAGTGACATGTTAAACACTGTTGTGGACATATAAAAACATATAAAAAAAGTGCCAGCAAGTGCTAAACATGCTAACAACATACTAGAAACATGCTAAAACATGCTAGCAAACACTTAGCTAAGTGCTAAAGCATGCTATTGCTGCAATTAAATAGGAATTTGCTGTAACACAGGCATGGAATGTCCAATCTGCCCCAAACTTCACACGTTTGATAAGAGTCATGGCCTGAACACATCTACATGAGAATATTCAGTTATAGTAATAGCGCCACCTGCTGTCAACAGGAAGTGACATGTTTAACACTGTTGTGGTCTCCTAATAACATATATAAAAGAGCCAGCAAGTGCTAAACAGGTTAGCAACATACTAGAAACATGCTAGCAAACACTTAGCTAAGTGATAAAGCATGCTATTACTGCAATTAAATAGGAATTTGCTGTAACTCAGGCATGGAACGTCCAATCTGCCCCAAACTTCACATGTTTGATAAGAATCATGGCCTGAACGCATGCCTATGCTCAAATTCAGTTATAGTAATAGCGCCACCTACTGGCAACAGGAAGTGACATGTTTAACACGTTGATGCCGTTCTAGCAACATGTTAAAAATGCCATTGAGTTCTAAACATGCTAGAAACATATTAAAACATGCTAGCAATACTTAGCTAAGTGCTAAAGCATGCTAATTCAATGAAACAGGACTTTGTTGTTACTCAAGAAGGCAATGTACAATCTACCCCAAACGTCACACGTTTGATAAGAGTTATCTCTTGAACACATGTCCATGCTCATATTTAGTTATAGTCATAGCGCCACCTGCTGGCAACAGGAAGTGACGTTTAACACTGTTCTTGACTCCTAATAACATATAAAAAAATGCCAGTAGGTGCTAAACATCCTACCAACATACTAGAGACATGCTAAAACATAATAGCAAACACTTAGCTAAGTGCTAAAGAATGATATTACTGCAATTAAATATGAATTTGCTGTAACTCAGGCATGGAATGTCCAATCTGCCCCAAACTTCACACTTTTGATAAGCGTTCTGTCCTGAACACATGACCATGCTTATATTCAGTTACAGTCATAGCGCCACCTGCTGGCAACAGGAAGTGACATGTTTAACACTGTTGTGGACTCCTAATAACATATAAAAAAGTGCCAGCAAGTGTTAAACATGCTAACAACATACTAGAAACATGCTAAAACATGCTAGCAAACTCTTAGCCAAGTGCTAAAGCATGCTATTATTGCAATTAAATAGGAATTTGCTGTAACTCAGGCATGGAATGTCCAATCTGCCCCAAACTTCACACTTTTGATAAGAGTCATGGCCTGAACACATCTACATGAGAATGTTCAGTTATAGTAATAGCGCCACCAACTGGCAACAGGAAGTGACATGTTTAACACGTTGATGCCGTTCTAGCAACATGTTAAAACATGCTAACAATGCTTAGCTAAGTTCTAAAGAATGCTAATTCAATGAAACATGACTTTGTTGTTACTCAAGAAGGCAATGTCCAATTTGCACCAAACTTCACATGTTTGATAAGAGTTCTGTCCTGAACACACATCCATGCTCATATTCAGTTATAGTCATAACGCCACCTACTGGCAACAGAAACTGACATGGTTAACACAGTAATGCAGTACTAACCACATAATTATTGTGTACTAAGCATGCTAGAAACAGACTGAACATGCTAGCAACACTTAGCTGAGTCATGAAGCATGCTATTATCACCATTATACAAAACATTTTGTAACTGACTTTGACATACTCTTACTATATATACCTCCTTAAATGTACATTTCCCAACCATGCTCTGCCTTCCTAAAGCCACCGAGTGTTGATGGCACGGGTGCGAGGGCCCTTTCATCGCTGCTTGCAGCTTTAATTATTATTATTATTATTCTTCTCCGCATTGAATTGCATTTTTGAGGGCCTAAACATGCGCGAAAACTCACGAAACTTTGCACACGCGTCAGAACTGGCGAAAATTTACATCTGATATAGGTTTCAGAATTGGACGGGGCAAAATGGCTCGATAGCGCCACCTATAAAAGTTCAACGGAGTGCGCCTCCCGCAACGTTCAACGTACGTGCACGAAATTCGGTACATACGTGTAATGACCTAATACCTACAAAAAAGTCTCTTGGAGCATAGCCCTAAACACAACAGGAAGTCAGCCATTTTGAACTTCCTCTCAGATTTTTGTGCAGTTTTTGCCATTTTCAGGCCTCGTACTTTAACGAACTCCTCCTACAGTTTTAATCTGATCATCTTCAAATTTGGTGAGTGTAATCTTAAGGCCTTTGCGACGTTAAATTGCGAAGATCTTGAGTTTTCGTCGAAGGGCGGGTCCTCGGCGGCCTTACAAATTTCGATGTTTCGCCATGAAACAGGAAGTTGCTGTAACTCAGGCATGGAATGTCCAATCTGCCCCAAACTTCACACGTTTGATAAGAGTTCTGTCCTGAACACATGGCCATGCTCATATTCAGTTATAGTCATAGCGCCACCTGCTGGCAACAGGAAGTGACATGTTTAACACTGTTATGGACTCCTAATAACATATAAAAAAGTGCCAGCAAGTGCTAAACAGGCTAACAACATACTAGATGCATGCTAAAACATGCTAGCAAACTCTTAGCTAAGTGCTAAAGCATGCTATTATTGCAATTAAATAGGAATTTGCTGTAACTCAGGCATGGAATGTCCAATCTGCCCCAAACTTCACACTTTTGATAAGCGTTCTGTCCTGAACACATCTACATGATAATATTCAGTTATAGTAATAGCGCCACCTACTGGCAACAGGAAGTGTCATGTTTAACACGTTGATGCCATTCTAGCAACATGTTAAAAATGCCATTGAGGTCTAAACATGCTAGAAACATGTTAAAACATGCTAGCTAATGTTAAAACATGCTAGCAATACTTAGCTAAGTGGTAAAGCATGCTAATTCAATGAAACAGGATGTTGTTGTTACTCAAGAAGGCAATGTCCAATATGCGCCAAACTTCACACTTTTAATAAACGTTCTGTCCTGAACACATGACCATGCTCATATTCAGTTACAGTCATAGTGCCACCTGCTGGCAACAGGAAGTGACATGTTAAACACTGTTGTGGACATATAAAAACATATAAAAAAAGTGCCAGCAAGTGCTAAACATGCTAACAACATACTAGAAACATGCTAAAACATGCTAGCAAACACTTAGCTAAGTGCTAAAGCATGCTATTGCTGCAATTAAATAGGAATTTGCTGTAACACAGGCATGGAATGTCCAATCTGCCCCAAACTTCACACGTTTGATAAGAGTCATGGCCTGAACACATCTACATGAGAATATTCAGTTATAGTAATAGCGCCACCTGCTGTCAACAGGAAGTGACATGTTTAACACTGTTGTGGTCTCCTAATAACATATATAAAAGAGCCAGCAAGTGCTAAACAGGTTAGCAACATACTAGAAACATGCTAGCAAACACTTAGCTAAGTGATAAAGCATGCTATTACTGCAATTAAATAGGAATTTGCTGTAACTCAGGCATGGAACGTCCAATCTGCCCCAAACTTCACATGTTTGATAAGAATCATGGCCTGAACGCATGCCTATGCTCAAATTCAGTTATAGTAATAGCGCCACCTACTGGCAACAGGAAGTGACATGTTTAACACGTTGATGCCGTTCTAGCAACATGTTAAAAATGCCATTGAGTTCTAAACATGCTAGAAACATATTAAAACATGCTAGCAATACTTAGCTAAGTGCTAAAGCATGCTAATTCAATGAAACAGGACTTTGTTGTTACTCAAGAAGGCAATGTACAATCTACCCCAAACGTCACACGTTTGATAAGAGTTATCTCTTGAACACATGTCCATGCTCATATTTAGTTATAGTCATAGCGCCACCTGCTGGCAACAGGAAGTGACGTTTAACACTGTTCTTGACTCCTAATAACATATAAAAAAATGCCAGTAGGTGCTAAACATCCTACCAACATACTAGAGACATGCTAAAACATAATAGCAAACACTTAGCTAAGTGCTAAAGAATGATATTACTGCAATTAAATATGAATTTGCTGTAACTCAGGCATGGAATGTCCAATCTGCCCCAAACTTCACACTTTTGATAAGCGTTCTGTCCTGAACACATGACCATGCTTATATTCAGTTACAGTCATAGCGCCACCTGCTGGCAACAGGAAGTGACATGTTTAACACTGTTGTGGACTCCTAATAACATATAAAAAAGTGCCAGCAAGTGTTAAACATGCTAACAACATACTAGAAACATGCTAAAACATGCTAGCAAACTCTTAGCCAAGTGCTAAAGCATGCTATTATTGCAATTAAATAGGAATTTGCTGTAACTCAGGCATGGAATGTCCAATCTGCCCCAAACTTCACACTTTTGATAAGAGTCATGGCCTGAACACATCTACATGAGAATGTTCAGTTATAGTAATAGCGCCACCAACTGGCAACAGGAAGTGACATGTTTAACACGTTGATGCCGTTCTAGCAACATGTTAAAACATGCTAACAATGCTTAGCTAAGTTCTAAAGAATGCTAATTCAATGAAACATGACTTTGTTGTTACTCAAGAAGGCAATGTCCAATTTGCACCAAACTTCACATGTTTGATAAGAGTTCTGTCCTGAACACACATCCATGCTCATATTCAGTTATAGTCATAACGCCACCTACTGGCAACAGAAACTGACATGGTTAACACAGTAATGCAGTACTAACCACATAATTATTGTGTACTAAGCATGCTAGAAACAGACTGAACATGCTAGCAACACTTAGCTGAGTCATGAAGCATGCTATTATCACCATTATACAAAACATTTTGTAACTGACTTTGACATACTCTTACTATATATACCTCCTTAAATGTACATTTCCCAACCATGCTCTGCCTTCCTAAAGCCACCGAGTGTTGATGGCACGGGTGCGAGGGCCCTTTCATCGCTGCTTGCAGCTTTAATTATTATTATTATTATTCTTCTCCGCATTGAATTGCATTTTTGAGGGCCTAAACATGCGCGAAAACTCACGAAACTTTGCACACGCGTCAGAACTGGCGAAAATTTACATCTGATATAGGTTTCAGAATTGGACGGGGCAAAATGGCTCGATAGCGCCACCTATAAAAGTTCAACGGAGTGCGCCTCCCGCAACGTTCAACGTACGTGCACGAAATTCGGTACATACGTGTAATGACCTAATACCTACAAAAAAGTCTCTTGGAGCATAGCCCTAAACACAACAGGAAGTCAGCCATTTTGAACTTCCTCTCAGATTTTTGTGCAGTTTTTGCCATTTTCAGGCCTCGTACTTTAACGAACTCCTCCTACAGTTTTAATCTGATCATCTTCAAATTTGGTGAGTGTAATCTTAAGGCCTTTGCGACGTTAAATTGCGAAGATCTTGAGTTTTCGTCGAAGGGCGGGTCCTCGGCGGCCTTACAAATTTCGATGTTTCGCCATGAAACAGGAAGTTGCTGTAACTCAGGCATGGAATGTCCAATCTGCCCCAAACTTCACACGTTTGATAAGAGTTCTGTCCTGAACACATGGCCATGCTCATATTCAGTTATAGTCATAGCGCCACCTGCTGGCAACAGGAAGTGACATGTTTAACACTGTTATGGACTCCTAATAACATATAAAAAAGTGCCAGCAAGTGCTAAACAGGCTAACAACATACTAGATGCATGCTAAAACATGCTAGCAAACTCTTAGCTAAGTGCTAAAGCATGCTATTATTGCAATTAAATAGGAATTTGCTGTAACTCAGGCATGGAATGTCCAATCTGCCCCAAACTTCACACTTTTGATAAGCGTTCTGTCCTGAACACATCTACATGATAATATTCAGTTATAGTAATAGCGCCACCTACTGGCAACAGGAAGTGTCATGTTTAACACGTTGATGCCATTCTAGCAACATGTTAAAAATGCCATTGAGGTCTAAACATGCTAGAAACATGTTAAAACATGCTAGCTAATGTTAAAACATGCTAGCAATACTTAGCTAAGTGGTAAAGCATGCTAATTCAATGAAACAGGATGTTGTTGTTACTCAAGAAGGCAATGTCCAATATGCGCCAAACTTCACACTTTTAATAAACGTTCTGTCCTGAACACATGACCATGCTCATATTCAGTTACAGTCATAGTGCCACCTGCTGGCAACAGGAAGTGACATGTTAAACACTGTTGTGGACATATAAAAACATATAAAAAAAGTGCCAGCAAGTGCTAAACATGCTAACAACATACTAGAAACATGCTAAAACATGCTAGCAAACACTTAGCTAAGTGCTAAAGCATGCTATTGCTGCAATTAAATAGGAATTTGCTGTAACACAGGCATGGAATGTCCAATCTGCCCCAAACTTCACACGTTTGATAAGAGTCATGGCCTGAACACATCTACATGAGAATATTCAGTTATAGTAATAGCGCCACCTGCTGTCAACAGGAAGTGACATGTTTAACACTGTTGTGGTCTCCTAATAACATATATAAAAGAGCCAGCAAGTGCTAAACAGGTTAGCAACATACTAGAAACATGCTAGCAAACACTTAGCTAAGTGATAAAGCATGCTATTACTGCAATTAAATAGGAATTTGCTGTAACTCAGGCATGGAACGTCCAATCTGCCCCAAACTTCACATGTTTGATAAGAATCATGGCCTGAACGCATGCCTATGCTCAAATTCAGTTATAGTAATAGCGCCACCTACTGGCAACAGGAAGTGACATGTTTAACACGTTGATGCCGTTCTAGCAACATGTTAAAAATGCCATTGAGTTCTAAACATGCTAGAAACATATTAAAACATGCTAGCAATACTTAGCTAAGTGCTAAAGCATGCTAATTCAATGAAACAGGACTTTGTTGTTACTCAAGAAGGCAATGTACAATCTACCCCAAACGTCACACGTTTGATAAGAGTTATCTCTTGAACACATGTCCATGCTCATATTTAGTTATAGTCATAGCGCCACCTGCTGGCAACAGGAAGTGACGTTTAACACTGTTCTTGACTCCTAATAACATATAAAAAAATGCCAGTAGGTGCTAAACATCCTACCAACATACTAGAGACATGCTAAAACATAATAGCAAACACTTAGCTAAGTGCTAAAGAATGATATTACTGCAATTAAATATGAATTTGCTGTAACTCAGGCATGGAATGTCCAATCTGCCCCAAACTTCACACTTTTGATAAGCGTTCTGTCCTGAACACATGACCATGCTTATATTCAGTTACAGTCATAGCGCCACCTGCTGGCAACAGGAAGTGACATGTTTAACACTGTTGTGGACTCCTAATAACATATAAAAAAGTGCCAGCAAGTGTTAAACATGCTAACAACATACTAGAAACATGCTAAAACATGCTAGCAAACTCTTAGCCAAGTGCTAAAGCATGCTATTATTGCAATTAAATATGAATTTGCTGTAACTCAGGCATGGAATGTCCAATCTGCCCCAAACTTCACACTTTTGATAAGAGTCATGGCCTGAACACATCTACATGAGAATGTTCAGTTATAGTAATAGCGCCACCAACTGGCAACAGGAAGTGACATGTTTAACACGTTGATGCCGTTCTAGCAACATGTTAAAACATGCTAACAATGCTTAGCTAAGTTCTAAAGAATGCTAATTCAATGAAACATGACTTTGTTGTTACTCAAGAAGGCAATGTCCAATTTGCACCAAACTTCACATGTTTGATAAGAGTTCTGTCCTGAACACACATCCATGCTCATATTCAGTTATAGTCATAACGCCACCTACTGGCAACAGAAACTGACATGGTTAACACCGTAATGCAGTACTAACCACATAATTATTGTGTACTAAGCATGCTAGAAACAGACTGAACATGCTAGCAACACTTAGCTGAGTCATGAAGCATGCTATTATCACCATTATACAAAACATTTTGTAACTGACTTTGACATACTCTTACTATATATACCTCCTTAAATGTACATTTCCCAACCATGCTCTGCCTTCCTAAAGCCACCGAGTGTTGATGGCACGGGTGCGAGGGCCCTTTCATCGCTGCTTGCAGCTTTAATTATTATTATTCTTCTCCGCATTGAATTGCATTTTTGAGGGCCTAAACATGCTCGAAAACTTACGAAACTTTGCACACGCGTCAGAACTGGCGAAAATTTACATCTGATATAGGTTTCAGAATTGGACGGGGCAAAATGGCTCGATAGCGCCACCTATAAAAGTTCAACGGAGTGCGCCTCCCGCATCGTTCCACGTACGTGCACGAAATTCGGTACATACATGTAATTACCTAATACCTACAAAAAAGTCTCTTGGAGCGTAGCCCTAAACACAACAGGAAGTCAGCCATTTTGAACTTCCTCTCAGATTTTTGTGCAGTTTTTGCCATTTTCAGGCCTCGTACTTTAACGAACTCCTCCTACAGTTTTAATCTGATCATCTTCAAATTTGGTGAGTGTAATCTTCAGGCCTTTGCGACGTTAAATTGCGAAGATCTTGAGTTTTCGTCGAAGTGCGGGTCCTCGGCGGCCTGACAAATTTCGATGTTTCGCCATGAAACAGGAAGTTGCTGTAACTCAGGCATGGAATGTCCAATCTGCCCCAAACTTCACACTTTTGATAAGAGTTCTGTCCTGAACACATGACCATGCTCATATTCAGTTATAGTCATAGCGCCACCTGCTGGCAACAGGAAGTGACATGTTTAACACTGTTATGGACTCCTAATAACATATAAAAAAGTGCCAGCAAGTGCTAAACATGCTAACAACATACTAGAAGCATGCTAAAACATGCTAGCAAACTCTTAGCTAAGTGCTAAAGCATGCTATTATTGCAATTAAATAGGAATTTGCTGTAACTCAGGCATGGAATGTCCAATCTGCCCCAAACTTCACACTTTTGATAAGCGTTCTGTCCTGAACACATCTACATGAGAATATTCAGTTATAGTAATAGCGCCACCTACTGGTAACAGGAAGTGTCATGTTTAACACGTTGATGCCATTCTAGCAACATGTTAAAAATGCCATTGACTTCTAAACATGCTAGAAACATGTTAAAACATGCTAGCAATACTTAGCTAAGTGCTAAAGCATGCTAATTCAATGAAACAGGATGTCGTTGTTACTCAAGAAGGCAATGTCCAATCTGCCCCAAACTTCACACTTTTAATAAACGTTCTGTCCTAAACACATGACCATGCTCATATTCAGTTACAGTCATAGCGCCACCTGCTGGCAACAGGAAGTGACATGTTAAACACTGTTGTGGACATATAAAAACATATAAAAAAAGTGACAGCAAGTGCTAAACATGCTAACAACATACTAGAAACATGCTAAAACATGCTAGCAAACACTTAGCTAAGTGCTAAAGCATGCTATTGCTGCAATTAAATAGGAATTTGCTGTAACACAGGCATGGAATGTCCAATCTGCCCCAAACTTCACACGTTTGATAAGAGTCATGGCCTGAACACATCTACATGAGAATATTCAGTTATAGTAATAGCGCCACCTGCTTTCAACAGGAAGTGACATGTTTAACACTCTTGTGGTCTCCTAATAACATATAAAAAAGAGCCAGCAAGTGCTAAACAGGTTAGCAACATACTAGAAACATGCTAGCAAACACTTAGCTAAGTGCTAAAGCATGCTATTACTGCAATTAAATAGGAATTTGCTGTAACTCAGGCATGGAATGTCCAATCTGCCCCAAACTTCACACATTTGATAAGAATCATGGCCTGAACACATGTCTATGCTCAAATTCAGTTATAGTAATAGCGCCACCTACTGGCAACAGGAAGTGACATGTTTAACACTTTGATGCCGTTCTAGCAACATGTTAAAAATGCCATTGAGTTCTATACATGCTAGAAACATGTTAAAACATGCTAGCAATACTTAGCTAAGTGCTAAAGCATGCTAATTCAATGAAACAGGACTTTGTTGTTACTCAAGAAGGCAATGTACAATCTACCCCAAACTTCACACGTTTGATAAGAGTTATCTCTTGAACACATGTCCATGCTCATATTTAGTTATAGTCATAGCGCCACCTGCTGGCAACAGGAATTGACGTTTAACACTGTTCTTGACTCCTAATAACATATAAAAAAATGCCAGTAGGTGCTAAACATCCTACCAACATACTAGAGACATGCTAAAACATACTAGCAAACACTTAGCTAAGTGCTAAAGAATGATATTACTGCAATTAAATATGAATTTGCTGTAACTCAGGCATGGAATGTCCAATCTGCCCCAAACTTCACACTTTTGATAAGCGTTCTGTCCTGAACACATGACCATGCTTATATTCAGTTACAGTCATAGCGCCACCTGCTGGCAACAGGAAGTGACATGTTTAACACTGTTATGGACTCCTAATAACATATAAAAAAGTGCCAGCAAGTGCTAAACATGCTAACAACATACTACAAACATGCTAAAACATGCTAGCAAACTCTTAGCTAAGTGCTAAAGCATGCTATTATTGCAATTAAATAGGAATTTGCTGTAACTCAGGCATGGAATGTCCAATCTGCCCCAAACTTCACACATTTGATAAGAATCATGGCCTGAACACATGTCTATGCTCAAATTCAGTTATAGTAATAGCGCCACCTACTGGCAACAGGAAGTGACATGTTTAACACTTTGATGCCGTTCTAGCAACATGTTAAAAATGCCATTGAGTTCTAAACATGCTAGAAACATGTTAAAACATGCTAACAATGCTTAGCTAAGTGCTAAAGAATGCTAATTCAATGAAACATGACTTTGTTGTTACTCAAGAAGGCAATGTCCAATTTGCACCAAACTTCACACGTTTGATAAGAGTTCTGTCCTGAACACACATCCATGGTCATATTCAGTTATAGTCATAACGCCACCTACTGGCAACAGAAACTTACATGGTTAACACAGTAATGCAGTACTAACCCACATAATTATTGTGTACTAAGCATGCTAGAAACAGACTAAACATGCTAGCAACACTTAGCTGAGTCATGAAGCATGCTATTATCACCATTATACAAAACATTTTGTAACTGACTTTGACATACTCTTACTATATATACCTCCTTAAATGTACATTTCCCAACCATGCTCTGTCTTCCTAAAGCCACCGAGTGTTGATGGCACGGGTGCGAGGGCCCTTTCATCGCTGCTTGCAGCTTTAATTAGGGCCCGAGCACCGATGGTGTGAGGACCCTCTTGGAATTGCTCTGTTTATTAGGGCCCGAGCACCGATGGTGTGAGGACCCTCTTGGAATTGCTCTGTTTATTATTATTATTATTATTCTTCTCCGCATTGAATTGCATTTTTGAGGGCCTAAACATGCGCGAAAACTCACGAAACTTTGCACACGCGTCAGAACTGGCGAAAATTTACATCTGATATAGGTTTCAGAATTGGACGGGGCAAAATGGCTCGATAGCGCCACCTATAAAAGTTCAACGGAGTGCGCCTCCTGCAACGTTCCACGTACGTGCACGAAATTCGGTACATACGTGTAATGACCTAATACCTACAAAAAAGTCTCTTGGAGCATAGCCCTAAACACAACAGGAAGTCAGCCATTTTGAACTTCCTCTCAGATTTTTGTGCAGTTTTTGCCATTTTCAGGCCTCGTACTTTAACGAACTCCTCCTACAGTTTTAATCTGATCATCTTCAAATTTGGTGAGTGTAATCTTAAGGCCTTTGCGACGTTAAATTGCGAAGATCTTGAGTTTTCGTCGAAGGGCGGGTCCTCGGCGGCCTTACAAATTTCGATGTTTCGCCATGAAACAGGAAGTTGCTGTAACTCAGGCATGGAATGTCCAATCTCCCCCAAACTTCACACGTTTGATAAGAGTTCTGTCCTGAACACATGGCCATGCTCATATTCAGTTATAGTCATAGCGCCACCTGCTGGCAACAGGAAGTGACATGTTTAACACTGTTATGGACTCCTAATAACATATAAAAAAGTGCCAGCAAGTGCGAAACATGCTAACAACATACTAGAAGCATGCTAAAACATGCTAGCAAACTCTTAGCTAAGTGCTAAAGCATGCTATTATTGCAATTAAATAGGAATTTGCTGTAACTCAGGCATGGAATGTCCAATCTGCCCCAAACTTCACACTTTTGATAAGCGTTCTGTCCTGAACACATCTACATGATAATATTCAGTTATAGTAATAGCGCCACCTACTGGCAACAGGAAGTGTCATGTTTAACACGTTGATGCCATTCTAGCAACATGTTAAAAATGCCATTGAGGTCTAAACATGCTAGAAACATGTTAAAACATGCTAGCAATACTTAGCTAAGTGCTAAAGCATGCTAATTCAATGAAACAGGATGTTGTTGTTACTCAAGAAGGCAATGTCCAATATGCGCCAAACTTCACACTTTTAATAAACGTTCTGTCCTGAACACATGACCATGCTCATATTCAGTTACAGTCATAGTGCCACCTGCTGGCAACAGGAAGTGACATGTTAAACACTGTTGTGGACATATAAAAACATATAAAAAAAGTGCCAGCAAGTGCTAAACATGCTAACAACATACTAGAAACATGCTAAAACATGCTAGCAAACACTTAGCTAAGTGCTAAAGCATGCTATTGCTGCAATTAAATAGGAATTTGCTGTAACACAGGCATGGAATGTCCAATCTGCCCCAAACTTCACACGTTTGATAAGAGTCATGGCCTGAACACATCTACATGAGAATATTCAGTTATAGTAATAGCGCCACCTGCTGTCAACAGGAAGTGACATGTTTAACACTGTTGTGGTCTCCTAATAACATATATAAAAGAGCCAGCAAGTGCTAAACAGGTTAGCAACATACTAGAAACATGCTAGCAAACACTTAGCTAAGTGATAAAGCATGCTATTACTGCAATTAAATAGGAATTTGCTGTAACTCAGGCATGGAACGTCCAATCTGCCCCAAACTTCACATGTTTGATAAGAATCATGGCCTGAACGCATGCCTATGCTCAAATTCAGTTATAGTAATAGCGCCACCTACTGGCAACAGGAAGTGACATGTTTAACACGTTGATGCCGTTCTAGCAACACGTTAAAAATGCCATTGAGTTCTAAACATGCTAGAAACATATTAAAACATGCTAGCAATACTTAGCTAAGTGCTAAAGCATGCTAATTCAATGAAACAGGACTTTGTTGTTACTCAAGAAGGCAATGTACAATCTACCCCAAACGTCACACGTTTGATAAGAGTTATCTCTTGAACACATGTCCATGCTCATATTTAGTTATAGTCATAGCGCCACCTGCTGGCAACAGGAAGTGACGTTTAACACTGTTCTTGACTCCTAATAACATATAAAAAAATGCCAGTAGGTGCTAAACATCCTACCAACATACTAGAGACATGCTAAAACATAATAGCAAACACTTAGCTAAGTGCTAAAGAATGATATTACTGCAATTAAATATGAATTTGCTGTAACTCAGGCATGGAATGTCCAATCTGCCCCAAACTTCACACTTTTGATAAGCGTTCTGTCCTGAACACATGACCATGCTTATATTCAGTTACAGTCATAGCGCCACCTGCTGGCAACAGGAAGTGACATGTTTAACACTGTTGTGGACTCCTAATAACATATAAAAAAGTGCCAGCAAGTGTTAAACATGCTAACAACATACTAGAAACATGCTAAAACATGCTAGCAAACTCTTAGCCAAGTGCTAAAGCATGCTATTATTGCAATTAAATAGGAATTTGCTGTAACTCAGGCATGGAATGTCCAATCTGCCCCAAACTTCACACTTTTGATAAGAGTCATGGCCTGAACACATCTACATGAGAATGTTCAGTTATAGTAATAGCGCCACCAACTGGCAACAGGAAGTGACATGTTTAACACGTTGATGCCGTTCTAGCAACATGTTAAAACATGCTAACAATGCTTAGCTAAGTTCTAAAGAATGCTAATTCAATGAAACATGACTTTGTTGTTACTCAAGAAGGCAATGTCCAATTTGCACCAAACTTCACATGTTTGATAAGAGTTCTGTCCTGAACACACATCCATGCTCATATTCAGTTATAGTCATAACGCCACCTACTGGCAACAGAAACTGACATGGTTAACACAGTAATGCAGTACTAACCACATAATTATTGTGTACTAAGCATGCTAGAAACAGACTGAACATGCTAGCAACACTTAGCTGAGTCATGAAGCATGCTATTATCACCATTATACAAAACATTTTGTAACTGACTTTGACATACTCTTACTATATATACCTCCTTAAATGTACATTTCCCAACCATGCTCTGCCTTCCTAAAGCCACCGAGTGTTGATGGCACGGGTGCGAGGGCCCTTTCATCGCTGCTTGCAGCTTTAATTATTATTATTATTATTCTTCTCCGCATTGAATTGCATTTTTGAGGGCCTAAACATGCGCGAAAACTCACGAAACTTTGCACACGCGTCAGAACTGGCGAAAATTTACATCTGATATAGGTTTCAGAATTGGACGGGGCAAAACGGCTCGATAGCGCCACCTATAAAAGTTCAACGGAGTGCGCCTCCCGCAACGTTCCACGTACGTGCACGAAATTCGGTACATACGTGTAATGACCTAATACCTACAAAAAAGTCTCTTGGAGCATAGCCCTAAACCCAACAGGAAGTCAGCCATTTTGAACTTCCTCCCAGATTTTTGTGCAGTTTTTGACATTTTCAGGCCTCATACTTTAACAAACTCCTCCTACAGTTTTAATCTGATCATCTTCAAATTTGGTGAGTGTAATCTTAAGGCCTTTGCGACGTTAAATTGCGAAGATCTTGAGTTTTCGTCGAAGGGCGGGTCCTCGGCGGCCTGACAAATTTTGATGTTTCGCCATGAAACAGGAAGTTGCTGTAACTCAGGCATGGAATGTCCAATCTGCCCCAAACTTCATACGTTTGATAAGAGTTCTGTCCTGAACACATGACCATGCTCATATTCAGTTATAGTCATAGCGCCACCTGCTGGCAACAGGAAGTGACATGTTTAACACTGTTATGGACTCCTAATAACATATAAAAAAGTGCCAGCAAGTGCTAAACATGCTAACAACATACTAGAAGCATGCTAAAACATGCTAGCAAACTCTTAGCTAAGTGCTAAAGCATGCTATTATTGCAATTAAATAGGAATTTGCTGTAACTCAGGCATGGAATGTCCAATCTGCCCCAAACTTCACACTTTTGATAAGCGTTCTGTCCTGAACATATCTACATGAGAATATTCAGTTATAGTAATAGCGCCACCTACTGGTAACAGGAAGTGTCATGTTTAACACGTTGATGCCATTCTAGCAACATGTTAAAAATGCCATTGACTTCTAAACATGCTAGAAACATGTTAAAACATACTAGCAATACTTAGCTAAGTGCTAAAGCATGCTAATTCAATGAAACAGGACTTTGTTGTTACTCAAGAAGGCAATGTACAATCTACCCCAAACGTCACACGTTTGATAAGAGTTATCTCTTGAACACATGTCCATGCTCATATTTAGTTATAGTCATAGCGCCACCTGCTGGCAACAGGAAGTGACGTTTAACACTGTTCTTGACTCCTAATAACATATAAAAAAATGCCAGTAGGTGCTAAACATCCTACCAACATACTATAGACATGCTAAAACATACTAGCAAACACTTAGCTAAGTGCTAAAGAATGATATTACTGCAATTAAATATGAATTTGCTGTAACTCAGGCATGGAATGTCCAATCTGCCCCAAACTTCACACTTTTGATAAGCGTTCTGTCCGGAACACATGACCATGCTTATATTCAGTTACAGTCATAGCGCCACCTGCTGGCAACAGGAAGTGACATGTTTAACACTGTTATGGACTCCTAATAACATATAAAAAAGTGCCAGCAAGTGTTAAACATGCTAACAACATACTAGAAACATGCTAAAACATGCTAGCAAACTCTTAGCCAAGTGCTAAAGCATGCTATTATTGCAATTAAATAGGAATTTGCTGTAACTCAGGCATGGAATGTCCAATCTGCCCCAAACTTCACACTTTTGATAAGAGTCATGGCCTGAACACATCTACATGAGAATGTTCAATTATAGTAATAGCGCCACCAACTGGCAACAGGAAGTGACATGTTTAACACGTTGATGCCGTTCTAGCAACATGTTAAAAATGCCATTGAGTTCTAAACATGCTAGAAACATGTTAAAACATGCTAACAATGCTTAGCTAAGTGCTAAAGCATGCTAATTCAATGAAACATGACTTTGTTGTTACTCAAGAAGGCAATGTCCAATTTGCACCAAACTTCACACGTTTGATAAGAGTTCTGTCCTGAACACACATCCAAGCTCATATTCAGTTATAGTCATAACGCCACCTACTGGCAACAGAAACTGACATGGTTAACACAGTAATGCAGTACTAACCACATAATTATTGTGTACTAAGCATGCTAGAAACACACTAAACATGCTAGCAACACTTAGCTGAGTCATGAAGCATGCTATTATCACCATTATACAAAACATTTTGTAACTGACTTTGACATACTCTTACTATATATACCTCCTTAAATGTACATTTCCCAACCATGCTCTGTCTTCCTAAAGCCACCGAGTGTTGATGGCACGGGTGCGAGGGCCCTTTCATCGCTGCTTGCAGCTTTAATTATTATTATTATTATTATTCTTCTCCGCATTGAATTGCATTTTTGAGGGCCTAAACATGCGCGAAAACTCACGAAACTTTGCACACGCGTCAGAACTGGCGAAAATTTACATCTGATATAGGTTTCAGAATTGGACGGGGCAAAATGGCTCGATAGCGCCACCTATAAAAGTTCAACGGAGTGCGCCTCCCGCAACGTTCAACGTACGTGCACGAAATTCGGTACATACGTGTAATGACCTAATACCTACAAAAAAGTCTCTTGGAGCATAGCCCTAAACACAACAGGAAGTCAGCCATTTTGAACTTCCTCTCAGATTTTTGTGCAGTTTTTGCCATTTTCAGGCCTCGTACTTTAACGAACTCCTCCTACAGTTTTAATCTGATCATCTTCAAATTTGGTGAGTGTAATCTTAAGGCCTTTGCGACGTTAAATTGCGAAGATCTTGAGTTTTCGTCGAAGGGCGGGTCCTCGGCGGCCTTACAAATTTCGATGTTTCGCCATGAAACAGGAAGTTGCTGTAACTCAGGCATGGAATGTCCAATCTGCCCCAAACTTCACACGTTTGATAAGAGTTCTGTCCTGAACACATGGCCATGCTCATATTCAGTTATAGTCATAGCGCCACCTGCTGGCAACAGGAAGTGACATGTTTAACACTGTTATGGACTCCTAATAACATATAAAAAAGTGCCAGCAAGTGCTAAACATGCTAACAACATACTAGAAGCATGCTAAAACATGCTAGCAAACTCTTAGCTAAGTGCTAAAGCATGCTATTATTGCAATTAAATAGGAATTTGCTGTAACTCAGGCATGGAATGTCCAATCTGCCCCAAACTTCACACTTTTGATAAGCGTTCTGTCCTGAACACATCTACATGAGAATATTCAGTTATAGTAATAGCGCCACCTACTGGCAACAGGAAGTGTCATGTTTAACACGTTGGTGCCATTCTAGCAACATGTTAAAAATGCCATTGAGGTCTAAACATGCTAGAAACATGTTAAAACATGCTAGCTAATGTTAAAACATGCTAGCAATACTTAGCTAAGTGGTAAAGCATGCTAATTCAATGAAACAGGATGTTGTTGTTACTCAAGAAGGCAATGTCCAATATGCGCCAAACGTCACACTTTTAATAAAGGTTCTGTCCTGAACACATGACCATGCTCATATTCAGTTACAGTCATAGTGCCACCTGCTGGCAACAGGAAGTGACTTGTTAAACACTGTTGTGGACATATAAAATCATATAAAAAAAGTGCCAGCAAGTGCTAAACATGCTAACAACATACTAGAAACATGCTAAAACATGCTAGCAAACACTTAGCTAAGTGCTAAAGCATGCTATTGCTGCAATTAAATAGGAATTTGCTGTAACACAGGCATGGAATGTCCAATCTGCCCCAAACTTCACACGTTTGATAAGAGTCATGGCCTGAACACATCTACATGAGAATATTCAGTTATAGTAATAGCGCCACCTGCTGTCAACAGGAAGTGACATGTTTAACACTGTTGTGGTCTCATAATAACATATATAAAAGAGCCAGCAAGTGCTAAACAGGTTAGCAACATACTAGAAACATGCTAGCAAACACTTAGCTAAGTGATAAAGCATGCTATTACTGCAATTAAATAGGAATTTGCTGTAACTCAGGCATGGAACGTCCAATCTGCCCCAAACTTCACATGTTTGATAAGAATCATGGCCTGAACGCATGCCTATGCTCAAATTCAGTTATAGTAATAGCGCCACCTACTGGCAACAGGAAGTGACATGTTTAACACGTTGATGCCGTTCTAGCAACATGTTAAAAATGCCATTGAGTTCTAAACATGCTAGAAACATATTAAAACATGCTAGCAATACTTAGCTAAGTGCTAAAGCATGCTAATTCAATGAAACAGGACTTTGTTGTTACTCAAGAAGGCAATGTACAATCTACCCCAAACGTCACACGTTTGATAAGAGTTATCTCTTGAACACATGTCCATGCTCATATTTAGTTATAGTCATAGCGCCACCTGCTGGCAACAGGAAGTGACGTTTAACACTGTTCTTGACTCCTAATAACATATAAAAAAATGCCAGTAGGTGCTAAACATCCTACCAACATACTAGAGACATGCTAAAACATAATAGCAAACACTTAGCTAAGTGCTAAAGAATGATATTACTGCAATTAAATATGAATTTGCTGTAACTCAGGCATGGAATGTCCAATCTGCCCCAAACTTCACACTTTTGATAAGCGTTCTGTCCTGAACACATGACCATGCTTATATTCAGTTACAGTCATAGCGCCACCTGCTGGCAACAGGAAGTGACATGTTTAACACCGTTGTGGACTCCTAATAACATATAAAAAAGTGCCAGCAAGTGTTAAACATGCTAACAACATACTAGAAACATGCTAAAACATGCTAGCAAACTCTTAGCCAAGTGCTAAAGCATGCTATTATTGCAATTAAATAGGAATTTGCTGTAACTCAGGCATGGAATGTCCAATCTGCCCCAAACTTCACACTTTTGATAAGAGTCATGGCCTGAACACATCTACATGAGAATGTTCAATTATAGTAATAGCGCCACCAACTGGCAACAGGAAGTGACATGTTTAACACGTTGATGCCGTTCTAGCAACATGTTAAAAATGCCATTGAGTTCTAAACATGCTAGAAACATGTTAAAACATGCTTAAATGCTTAGCTAAGTTCTAAAGAATGCTAATTCAATGAAACATGACTTTGTTGTTACTCAAGAAGGCAATGTCCAATTTGCACCAAACTTCACACGTTTGATAAGAGTTCTGTCCTGAACACACATCCATGCTCATATTCAGTTATAGTCATAACGCCACCTACTGGCAACAGAAACTGACATGGTTAACACAGTAATGCAGTACTAACCACATAATTATTGTGTACTAAGCATGCTAGAAACAGACTAAACATGCTAGCAACACTTAGCTGAGTCATGAAGCATGCTATTATCACCATTATACAAAACATTTTGTAACTGACTTTGACATACTCTTACTATATATCCCTCCTTAAATGTACATTTCCCAACCATGCTCTGCCTTCCTAAAGCCACCGAGTGTTGATGGCACGGGTGCGAGGGCCCTTTCATCGCTGCTTGCAGCTTTAATTATTATTATTATTATTATTCTTCTCCGCATTTAATTGCATTTTTGAGGGCCTAAACATGCTCGAAAACTCACGAAACTTTGCACACGCGTCAGAACTGGCGAAAATTTACATCTGATATAGGTTTCAGAATTGGACGGGGCAAAATGGCTCGATAGCGCCACCTATAAAAGTTCAACGGAGTGCGCCTCCCGCAACGTTCCACGTACGTGCACGAAATTCGGTACATACATGTAATGACCTAATACCTACAAAAAAGTCTCTTGGAGCATAGCCCTAAACACAACAGGAAGTCAGCCATTTTGAACTTCCTCTCAGATTTTTGTGCAGTTTTTGCCATTTTCAGGCCTCGTACTTTAACGAACTCCTCCTACAGTTTTAATCTGATCATCTTCAAATTTGGTGAGTGTAATCTTAAGGCCTTTGCGACGTTAAATTGCGAAGATCTTGAGTTTTCGTCAAAGGGCGGGTCCTCGGCGGCCTGACAAATTTCGATGTTTCGCCATGAAACAGGAAGTTGCTGTAACTCAGGCATGGAATGTCCAATCTGCCCCAAACTTCACACTTTTGATAAGCGTTCTGTCCTGAACACATGACCATGCTCATATTCAGTTACAGTCATAGCGCCACCTGCTGGCAACAGGAAGTGACATGTTTAACACTGATATGGACTCCTAATAACATATAAAAAAGTGCCAGCAAGTGCTAAACATGCTAACAACATAATAGAAGCATGCTAAAACATGCTAGCAAACTCTTAGCTAAGTGCTAAAGCATGCTATTATTGCAATTAAATAGGAATTTGCTGTAACTCAGGCATGGAATGTCCAATCTGCCCCAAACTTCACACTTTTGATAAGCGTTCTGTCCTGAACACATCTACATGAGAAAATTCAGTTATAGTAATAGCGCCACCTACTGGTAACAGGAAGTGACATGTTTAACACTCTTGTGGTCTCCTAATAACATATAAAAAAGAGCCAACAAGTGCTAAACAGGTTAGCAACATACTAGAAACATGCTAGCAAACACTTAGCTAAGTGCTAAAGCATGCTATTACTGCAATTAAATAGGAATTTGCTGTAACTCAGGCATGTAATGTCCAATCTGCCCCAAACTTCACACATTTGATAAGAATCATGGCCTGAACACATGTCTATGCTCAAATTCAGTTATAGTAATAGCACCACCTACTGGCAACAGGAAGTGACATGTTTAACACTTTGATGCCGTTCTAGCAACATGTTAAAAATGCCATTGAGTTCTATACATGCTAGAAACATGTTAAAACATGCTAGCAGTACTTAGCTAAGTGCTAAACCATGCTAATTCAATGAAACAGGACTTTGTTGTTACTCAAGAAGGCAATGTACAATCTACCCCAAACTTCACACGTTTGATAAGAGTTATCTCTTGAACACATGTCCATGCTCATATTTAGTTATAGTCATAGCGCCACCTGCTGGCAACAGGAAGTGACGTTTAACACTGTTCTTGACTCCTAATAACATATAAAAAAATGCAAGTAGGTGCTAAACATCCTACCAACATACTAGAGACTTGCTAAAACATACTAGCAAACACTTAGCTAAGTGCTAAAGAATGATATTACTGCAATTAAATATGAATTTGCTGTAACTCAGGCAAGGAATGTCCAATCTGCCCCAAACTTCACACTTTTGATAAGCGTTCTGTCCTGAACACATGATCATGCTTACAGTCATAGCGCCACCTGCTGGCAGCAGGAAGTGACATGTTTAACACTGTTATGGACTCCTAATAACATATAAAAAAGTGCCAGCAAGTGCTAAACATGCTAACAACATACTAGAAACATGCTAAAACATGCTAGCAAACTCTTAGCTAAGTGCTAAAGCATGCTATTATTGCAATTAAATAGGAATTTGCTGTAATTCAGGCATGGAATGTCCAATCTGCCCCAAACTTCACACTTTTGATAAGCGTTCTGTCCTGAACACATGATCATGCTTACAGTCATAGCGCCACCTGCTGGCAGCAGGAAGTGACATGTTTAACACTGTTATGGACTCCTAATAACATATAAAAAAGTGCCAGCAAGTGCTAAACATGCTAACAACATACTAGAAACATGCTAAAACATGCTAGCAAACTCTTAGCTAAGTGCTAAAGCATGCTATTATTGCAATTAAATAGGAATTTGCTGTAATTCAGGCATGGAATGTCCAATCTGCCCCAAACTTCACACATTTGATAAGAATCATGGCCTGAACACATGTCTATGCTCAAATTCAGTTATAGTAATAGCGCCACCTACTGGCAACAGGAAGTGACATGTTTAACACTTTTATGCCGTTCTAGCAACATGTTAAAAATGCCATTGAGTTCTAAACATGCTAGAAACATGTTAAAACATGCTAACAATGCTTAGCTAAGTGCTAAAGAATGTTAATTCAATGAAACATGACTTTGTTGTTACTCAAGAAGGCAATGTCCAATTTGCACCAAACTTCACACGTTTGATAAGAGTTCTGTCCTGAACACACATCCATGCTCATATTCAGTTATAGCCATAACGCCACCTACTGGCAACAGAAACTGACATGGTTAACACCGTAATGCAGTACTAACCACATAATTATTGTGTACTAAGCATGCTAGAAACAGACTAAACATGCTAGCAACACTTAGCTGAGTCATGAAGCATGCTATTATCACCATTATACAAAACATTTTGTAACTGACTTTGACATACTCTTACTATATATACCTCCTTAAATGTACATTTCCCAACCATGCTCTGTCTTCCTAAAGCCACCGAGTGTTGATGGCACGGGTGCGAGGGCCCTTTCATCGCTGCTTGCAGCTTTAATTAGGGCCCAAGCCCTGAAAGGGCGAAGGCCCTATTGTTTCCGTAAGGATTATTTTTTTTTTTTTTCTTCATTATTTTTTTTTTTGCCTTTTTGACACTTTTGGGGCCCTTAACATGCTCAAAAACTCTTGAAATTTTGCACACACGTCAGAACCCGCGGCCATCAGGGCCGGGCTGAAGCTGGTACCGTGGCGTGGCAGGGGGGCTCGACGGCGCCCCCTGGAATGGGGTCCGAAAACTTGGTCCATAAATCAAACACGCTTGCATGTAATAATATGAAACTCAGTACACATATAGATCTCATCGGGCCGAACAACTTTCGTGCTCTAAGTTTTACAAAAGCCCAACAGGAAGTCGGTTATTATACGTTGTTTGGAAAACGCATACAATGGAATGTGAAATACTCCTCCTAGGGATTTCATCCGATCGCCACCAAACTCGGTGAGAATAAAGTCAAGACATTGAGGATGAATTCTTGCGAACAGATTTTTGATATCTCGAACGGTTTGGCCGTGGCGAGGAAACTAATTTATGGCGAATAATGGGACACAGGAAGTGTGTTATAACTTCTGCATACATTGACTGATCTTGATGAAACTTCAGCAGTGTATTCGTTGTAAGAGGCCGATCACATGGATGTGACTATTGTGAGTCAAAGTTATAGCGCCACCAACTGGCAGCAGGAAGTGTGTCACTTTCAAAATGCTTTGAAGTCACCCTCTTACTTTTACCCGATTTGCTTCAAACTTTATGTGTATAATGTAAACACACGGCAGATGTAGACCTGTGAAAGGATTATTGATATCTTAGATACTGTTGCCGTGGCAACGCATCAAATTTTAATATTCTTTTCGGATGCGTTTGAAACTCTTAGCATGCTTGAAATTGGATGAAACTCGACAGACACATAACACTTATTAGCCAGTAGACATGTGAAAAGTTTCAGAAACGGGCGTGGCAGGGGGGCTCAACAGCGCCCTCTTGAACAGGGTCTGAAAACTTGGTCCATATATCAAACACGCTTGCATGAATTAATATGAAACTCGGTACACATATAGATTTCATCGGGCTGAACAACTTTCCCTCTGTCAAGTTTCACGCCAGCCCAACAGGAAGTCGGCTATTATGGGTTGTTTGGAAAACGCTTGCTGTGGAATGTGATGTACTCCTCCTAGAGAATTCATTCAATCACCTCCAAACTCAGTCAGCATGAAGTCAAGACATTGAGAATGCTAAATTGCGGACGGATTTTTGATATCTCGAACGGTTTGGCCGTGGCGAGGAAACAAATTTATGGCGAGAAAAGAGAGGAGACGAAGTGTTATAACTTCTGCATACATTAACTGATCTTGATGAAACTTTAGCAGTGTGTTCGTGGTAAGAGGCAGATCAGATGGATGTAACTATCGTGAGTCAAAGTTATAGCGCCACCAACTGGCAGCAGGAAGTGTGTCACTTTCAACATGCGTTTGACAAAAGTGGGTGGGTTAGTTTTACCAACAGTTACAAAAATCAGTACATATATTGGTCTCACCGAGCCGGACAACTTTCTAATTTACAGTTATTAGCTCAGAGCAAAAGGAAGTCAGATATTTTGGTTTGAATGTGGATTTTTTGGATATTTCAGACTCTGAGTTTTTAGCTACTCTTCCTAACTGGTTTATTTTATTCACACCAAACTTTTTCAAAATGATAAAGATACATTAAAGATGCTAAATTGTGAACGGATATTAAACATCTCAAACGGTTTTGCTATAGTGAGGGACTAAAGTAAAGTAACACTTAAAGCCTCATCTTCTAAAAATGTAATTAAACACCATTTATTTCTATATAAAAGTATAAAAATATCACAACTAAACCCGTTTTATTCTTTTTTTTTCAATTTAATAAATATTTATAAGTTTAAAAATAGTAATTGTACTATTTAGTCCCATAAAAGTCAAGTCATACATAGGGCTATACTGCCCTCTTGTGTTAAAAATCAGGTAGGCCTATTGTATCTACTTAAAAATATACTAGGTATGTGACGGTGAGAATATTTTACCACCGGTTAATCGACGTGTGACACCGCTGGGGGCTTTTGAATCGCCAACTTAAAAACGAAAGTAAAATATGTTCGTCCACACTGACATTGATAGTGGTTGAGCGAGCGTTTCAAATTAATTCCTATGGAAGTAGGAATTAACTGAAAAAGTTCACTCTGTTCTGCTCGTTCCTCGCCGTGGATGTGCACCGTTATGAATGCCCGTGCAGCCATGAGCATTTTAGTTTAATTTTAAAATTAGAGCCTTTCGGGGGTTGATTGCTTGAAATTATTTTACAAAAGCACAATGTTGTGTTTTATTGCGACTGTACACAAATATAAGTTAACACTTTGCAGTTTGAATGTCGTCCTGTATAATGACGGAGTATGTTTTTATGTGTCCACTGTTCAAACGCGCCCACGCCACACACACACACCCACCCACACACACACGGTTTACTATCTTTTTGGGGACTCTCCATAGATTTAATGATTTTTATACTGTACAAACTGTATATTTTATATCCTTACACTAACCCTACCCCTAAACCTACCCATCACTGAAAACTTTCTGCATTTTTACATTTCCAAAAAAACTCATTCTGTATGAAGCTTGTTTACCCATGGGGACCTCTATTTAGGTCCCCACTGTGATACGAGTCCCCATGAGTCTGTGTGCATTCAGGTTAAAGTCCCCACCGGGACAGAAAAACATGAACACACACACACACACACACACACACACACACACACACACACACACTAGCATTGCAATCTTGACATTGCAGCCTGTTCATTATAGACTTAATAAAATATAATAATAAAATGGTCAACCTAACATATAAAGATTACACTGCTCTAAATAGTCAGTAGTACAATTCGTACAATCACAGTAAGCACCGCTCCACTGTGAATTTTCCAAGGACATTTTTGCGCATGTGAAGAGGATCATTTTTCCCTTCGATATTGGAACGTGAGTGAAGTACAAAGCATATAATAAACAATAGTTTAGCATCCAAAAAAAGGTCATTATATATATATATATATTTTTTTTTTTTTTTTTTTAAGTGACAAGACAAAGAATATTACTTGTCTGATATATATATATATATATATATATATATATATATATATATATATATATATATATATATATATATAATATAGCTGCGAGCAGCGATGGAGGGCCCAAGCCGGTGACACCGCCACCCCGGTGCCTTTAGTGTAACTAAAGGCACCAGGTTGGCGGTGCCACCGGCTTGGGCCCGCAATCGCTGCTCGCAGCTATATTTATTATTATTATTATTATTCTCCGCATTGAATTGCATTTTTGAGGGCCTAAACATGCGCGAAAACTCACGAAACTTTGCACACGCGTCAGAACTGGCGAAAATTTACATCTGATATAGGTTTCAGAATTGGACGGGGCAAAATGGCTCGATAGCGCCACCTATAAAAGTTCAACGGAGTGCGCCTCCCGCAACGTTCAACGTACGTGCACGAAATTCGGTACATACGTGTAATGACCTAATACCTACAAAAAAGTCTCTTGGAGCATAGCCCTAAACACAACAGGAAGTCAGCCATTTTGAACTTCCTCTCAGATTTTTGTGCAGTTTTTGCCATTTTCAGGCCTCGTACTTTAACGAACTCCTCCTACAGTTTTAATCTGATCATCTTCAAATTTGGTGAGTGTAATCTTAAGGCCTTTGCGACGTTAAATTGCGAAGATCTTGAGTTTTCGTCGAAGGGCGGGTCCTCGGCGGCCTTACAAATTTCGATGTTTCGCCATGAAACAGGAAGTTGCTGTAACTCAGGCATGGAATGTCCAATCTGCCCCAAACTTCACACGTTTGATAAGAGTTCTGTCCTGAACACATGGCCATGCTCATATTCAGTTATAGTCATAGCGCCACCTGCTGGCAACAGGAAGTGACATGTTTAACACTGTTATGGACTCCTAATAACATATAAAAAAGTGCCAGCAAGTGCTAAACATGCTAACAACATACTAGAAGCATGCTAAAACATGCTAGCAAACTCTTAGCTAAGTGCTAAAGCATGCTATTATTGCAATTAAATAGGAATTTGCTGTAACTCAGGCATGGAATGTCCAATCTGCCCCAAACTTCACACTTTTGATAAGCGTTCTGTCCTGAACACATCTACATGAGAATATTCAGTTATAGTAATAGCGCCACCTACTGGCAACAGGAAGTGTCATGTTTAACACGTTGATGCCATTCTAGCAACATGTTAAAAATGCCATTGAGGTCTAAACATGCTAGAAACATGTTAAAACATGCTAGCTAATGTTAAAACATGCTAGCAATACTTAGCTAAGTGGTAAAGCATGCTAATTCAATAAAACAGGATGTTGTTGTTACTCAAGAAGGCAATGTCCAATCTGCGCCAAACTTCACACTTTTAATAAACGTTCTGTCCTGAACACATGACCATGCTCATATTCAGTTACAGTCATAGTGCCACCTGCTGGCAACAGGAAGTGACATGTTAAACACTGTTGTGGACATATAAAAACATATAAAAAAAGTGCCAGCAAGTGCTAAACATGCTAACAACATACTAGAAACATGCTAAAACATGCTAGCAAACACTTAGCTAAGTGCTAAAGCATGCTATTGCTGCAATTAAATAGGAATTTGCTGTAACACAGGCATGGAATGTCCAATCTGCCCCAAACTTCACACGTTTGATACGAGTCATGGCCTGAACACATCTACATGAGAATATTCAGTTATAGTAATAGCGCCACCTGCTGTCAACAGGAAGTGACATGTTTAACACTGTTGTGGTCTCTTAATAAAATATAAAAAAGAGCCAGCAAGTGCTAAACAGGTTAGCAACATACTAGAAACATGCTAGCAAACACTTAGCTAAGTGCTAAAGCATGCTATTACTGCAATTAAATAGGAATTTGCTGTAACTCAGGCATGGAATGTCCAATCTTCCCCAAACTTCACACGTTTGATAAGATTCATGGCCTGAACACATGTCTATGCTCAAATTCAGTTATAGTAATAGCGCCACCTACTGGCAACAGGAAGTGACATGTTTAACACGTTGATGCCGTTCTAGCAACATGTTAAAAATGCCATTGAGTTCTAAACATGCTAGAAACATATTAAAACATGCTAGCAATACTTAGCTAAGTGCTAAAGCATGCTAATTCAATGAAACAGGACTTTGTTGTTACTCAAGAAGGCAATGTACAATCTACCCCAAACTTCACACGTTTGATAAGAGTTATCTCTTGAACACATGTCCATGCTCATATTTAGTTATAGTCATAGCGCCACCTGCTGGCAACAGGAAGTGACGTTTAACACTGTTCTTGACTCCTAATAACATATAAAAAAAATGCCAGTAGGTGCTAAACATCCTACCAACATACTAGAGACATGCTAAAACATACTAGCAAACACTTAGCTAAGTGCTAAAGAATGATATTACTGCAATTAAATATGAATTTGCTGTAACTCAGGCTTGGAATGTCCAATCTGCCCCAAACTTCACACTTTTGATAAGCGTTCTGTCCTGAACACATGACCATGGTTATATTCAGTTACAGTCATAGCGCCACCTGCTGGCAACAGGAAGTGACATGTTTAACACGTTGATGCCGTTCTAGCCGTTCAATGGTTAAAAATGCCATTGAGTTCTAAACATGCTAGAAACATGTTAAAACATGCTAACAATGCTTAGCTAAGTGCTAAAGAATGCTAATTCAATGAAACATGACTTTGTTGTTACTCAAGAAGGCAATTTCCAATTTGCACCAAACTTCACACGTTTGATAAGAGTTCTGTCCTGAACACACATCCATGCTCATATTCAGTTATAGTCATAACGCCACCTACTGGCAACAGAAACTCACATGGTTAACACAGTAATGCAGAACTAACCACATAATTATTGTGTACTAAGCATGCTAGAAACAGACTAAACATGCTAGCAACACTTAGCTGAGTCATGAAGCATGCTATTATCACCATTATACAAAACATTTTGTAACTGACTTTGACATACTCTTACTATATATACCTCCTTAAATGTACATTTCCCAACCATGCTCTGTCTTCCTAAAGCCACCGAGTGTTGATGGCACGGGTGCGAGGGCCCTTTCATCGCTGCTTGCAGCTTTAATTATTATTATTATTGTTGTTCAAGGGTTCGGGGGCTTTTGGGGCCCTTAACAGACTCAAAAACTCATGAAACTTTGCACACGGGCCAGAACCCGCGGCCATTAGGGCCAGGCTGAAGCTGGTACCCGGGCGTGGCAGGGGGACTCGACAGCGCCCCCTGGAATTGCATCCAAAAACTTGGTCCATAAATCAAACACGCTTGCATGTAATAATATTAAACTCGGTACACATATAGATCTCATCGGGCCGAACAACTTTCCCCCGGTCAAGTTTTACGCCAGCCCAACAGGAAGTCGGCTATTATGGGTTGTTTGGAAAATGCTTGCTGTGGAATGCGAAGTACTCCTCCTAGAGAATTCATCCAATCCCCACCAAACTCGGTGTGCATGAAGTCAAGACATTGAGGATTCTAAATTGCACACGGATTTTTGATATCTCGAACGGTTTGTCCGTGGCGAGGAAACGAATTTATGGCGAGAAAAGAGAAACACGAAGTGGAATAACTTATGCATACATTAACTGATCTTGATGAAACTTCAGCAGTGTGTTCGTGGTAAGAGGCCGATCAGATGGATGTAACTATTGTGAGTCAAAGTTATAGCGCCACCAACTGGCAGCAGGAAGTGTGTCACTTTCAACATGCTTTTGACAAAAGTGGGCGGGTTAGTTTTAACTACAGTAAAAAAAAAATAGTTTGTATATTGTACTCATCAAGCCGGACAACTTTCTAATTTACATTCATTAGCTCCGGCCATCTGGAAGTCAGATATTTTGGTCTGAATGTGGATTTTTTGGATATTTCAGACTCTGAGTTTTTAGTTACTCCTCCTTATACATAGGGCTATACTGCCCTCTTGTGTTCAAAATCAGGTAGGCCTATTGTATCTATATAAAAATATACTAGGTAATATGTGACTTTGAGAATATTTTACCACCGGTTAATCGACGTGTGACACCACTGGGGGCTTTTGAATCGCCAACTTAAAAACGAAAGTAAAATATGTTCGTCCGCAACTGACATTGATAGTGGTTGAGCAAGCATTTCAAATGAATTCCTATGGAAGTAGGAATTAACTGAAAAACATTCCTCACTCGTTCCTCGCCGTGGACGCGCACCGTTATAAATGCCCGTGCAGCCGTGAGCATTTTAGTTTAATTTTAAAATTAGCGCCTTTCGGGGGGTGGATTGCTTGAAATTATTTTACAAAAGCACAATGTTGTGTTTTATTGCGACTGTACACAAATATAAGTTAACACTTTGCAGTTTGAATGTCGTCCTGTATAATGACGGAGTATGTTTTTATGTGTCCACTGTTCAAACGCACCCACGTCACACACACACACACACGGTTTACTATCTTTGTGGGGACTCTCCATAGCCTTAATTTTTTTTTATACTGTATAAACTGTATATGCTATCTCCTCACACTAACCCTACCCCTAAACCTACCTATCACAGAAAACTTTCTGCATTTTTACATTTCCAAAAAAACTCATTCTGTATGATTTATAAGCTTGTTTACCCATGGGGACCTCTATTTAGGTCCCCACTGTGACACGAGTCCCCATGAGTCTGTATGCATTCAGGTTGAAGTCCCCACCGGGATAGAAAAACATGAACACACACACACACACATTCCAGCACTGTAATCTTGACATCGCAGCCTGTTCATTATGGCCTTCATAAAATATAATAATAAAATAGTCAACCTAAAATATAACAATCACACTGCTCTAAATAGTCAGTAGTACAATTCATACATTAACAGTAAGCACCGCTCCACTGTGGTGTTTCCAAGCACATTTTTGCGCTTGTGAAGGGGATGATTTTTTCCGTCGATATTGGAACACGAGTGAAGAACAAAGCCTATAATAAAGAATAGTTTAGCATCCAAATACATCGCAAATGTTGAAACATTTTGATTCTAATGAGAGGGTTACGTGAGCCCAACACTGCTTTCTTTCATTTTTAATTTTACATTAAATTTAAAGGATTTGTTGTGGAATATTTTGAGTGTATCATAAAATCAGAATAAGGTAAGTCAAGCAATATTTTTGGTCTTTTATATATATATATATATATATATATATATAAATATAGCTGCGAGCAGCGATGAAGGGCCAAAGCCGGCGGTACCGCCACCCCGGTGTCTTTAGGTAACTAAAGGCACCGGGGTTGCGGTGCCACCGGCTTGGGCCCGTAATCGCTGCTCGCAGCTATATTTATATTTTTTATTATTATTATTTTTTTCTACTTCTCGGGCACTTTTGGGGGCCTTAACATGCTCGAAAACTCTTGAAACTTTGCACACAGGTCAGAACCCGTGGCCATCAGGGCCGGGCTGAAGCTGGTACCCGGGCGTGGCAGGGTGGCTCAACAGCGCCCCCTTGAATGGGGTCCGAAAACTTGGTCCATATATCAAACACGCTTCCATGAATTAATATGAAACTCACTACACATATAGATCTCATTGGGCCGAACAACTTTCGCACTCTTAAGTTAAATGTCAGCCCAACAGGAAGTCAGCTATTATGGGTTGTTTGAAAAACGCATCCTCTGGAATGTGAAATACTCCTCCTAGAGAATTCATCTGTTCGCCATCAAACTCGATCAGCATGAAGTCAAGACATTGAGGATGCTAAATTGCGGACGGATTTTTTAAAATCTCGAACGGTTTGGCCGTGGCGAGGAAATGAATTTATGGCGAGAAAAGAGAAACAGGAAGTGTGTTATAACTTCTGCATACATTAACTGATCTTGATAAAACTTCAGCAGTGTGTTCGTTTTCAGAGGCCGATCACATTGATGTGACTATTGTGAATCAAAGTTATAGTGCCACCAACTGGCAGCAGGAAGTGTGTCACTTTCAAAATTCTTTGAAGTCACCCTCTTATGTTTACCCGATTTGCTTCAAACTTTATGTGTATAATGTAGACACACGGCAGATGTAGACCTGTGAAAGGATTATTGATATCTTAGATACTGTTGCCGTGGCAACGCATCAAACTTTAATATTCTTTTCGGATGCGTTTGAGACTCTTAGCATGCTTGAAATTGGATGAAACTCGACAGATACATCACATTTATTAGCCAGTAGACATGTGAAAAGTTTCAGAAACGGGCGTGGTGGAATGGCTCAGTAGCACCACCTTTAGTCAAAAATGGGGGCTTAGTTTTTCCTAGAATCACAAAAATCGGTATGTATATTGTTCTCATCGAGCCGGACAACTTTCTAATTTAGAGTTATTAGCTCCGGCCAACAGGAAGTCAGATAATTTGGTTTGAATGTGATTTTTTGGAGAATTCTCTCTCTCTCTCTCTCTCTGTATCTGTGTCTCTGTGTGTGTGTTTGGGGGGGGTGTGGGGGATTTGTCTGTTAGGAGAAAGTTGCTTTTAGAATTGTTTTTCAAGGTTTCAGGGGCTTTTGGGGCCCTTAACGTGCTCGAAAACTCTTGAAACTTTGCACACAGGTCAGAACCTGCGGCCATCAGGGCCGGGCTGAAGCTGGTACCTGGGCGTGGCAGGGGGGCTCGACAGCGCCCCCTTGAACGGGGTCTGAAAACTTGGTCCATATATCAAACACGCTTGCATGAATTAATATGAAACTTGGTACACATATTGATCTCATCAGGCCGAACAACTTCCGCACTCTAAGTTATTAGCTCCGCCCAACAGGAAGTCGGCTATTATGGGTTGTTTGAAAAACGCATGCTGTGGAATTTGATGTACTCCTCCTAGAGAATTCATCCAATCACCTCCAAACTCGGTCAGCATGAAGTCAAGACATTGAGGATGCTAAATTGCGGACGGATTTTTGATATCTCGAACGGTTTGGCCGTGGCGAGGACACGAATTTATGGCGAGAAAAGAGAAACACGAAGTGGTATAACTTCTGCACACATTAACTGATCTTGATGAAACTTCAGCAGTGTTTTCGTGGTAAGAGGCTGATCAGATGGATGTAACTATTGTGAGTCAAAGTTATAGCGCCACCAACTGGCAGCAGGAAGTGTGTCACTTTCAAAATGTTTTTGACAAAAGTGGGGGGGTTACTTTTACCCACAGTTACAAAAATCAGTACCTATATTGTTCTCATCAAGCCGGACAACTTTCTAATTTACAGTCATTAGCTCCGACCAACAGGAAGTCAGATATTTAGGTCTGAATGTGGATTTTTTGGATATTTCAGACTCTGAGTTTTTACCTACTCCTCCTAAGGAACACGAGTAAAGTACAAATCCTATAATAAAGAATAGTTTAGCATTAGGGTTGCGCGATATGCTCCATTTTCATATCGTCCTATCGTCAGCCTGTGAGATCGGCGATACACGATATTATCGTGAGGGGGGCGGGGCTTACTTATTTGATTATTAACTTGCTTATTTACTCATCAATTTGCTTGTTTTATTACTTCGTTTTAAATGAGAATCTTTTTCTATTTTGCTAGCAAAGGTGGAGTGTTTATTAATAGGCTAAATCAGGTTATTTCCTGGTATAGTGAGGTAAAAAAAAAGATCCTAATCATTCTTGTATCTGACCATTCTTGTATATTTCAACATGTCAGCGGGAAATTTACGGACACACATGATCCCCTCATGCCGTTACTGATGCAGCATTTTGACTGTAGGCTGCTTCTGCACGAGATCATGAGAACACGTTTTAATTTATTGGGTCAAGAAAGAGTCGGAGTCTGCGATATGTCCTCCTACCAGTGCTCTCTCTGTCTGGATGCACTTCACTTATGCGCACCGCACTTCAATAAGCCGAAATAACGCGGGTTTTAAATGCCGGGAGAAATCAGAGGCAAAAATCTAAAAGTCGATCGGTACTTACTTATGACTTGACTCTGATAAAGGAAAATGGGTTAATCCGTTTACATGACCACATGCATTGTCAATTTATTCAGCATAATCGAGTTAATAACGTGCATGTAAACGCGATCATTCCCTGAAAACGAAAGCAGAAACGGACTGCGCTTTCACTGCATTAACTGCGCGTTCTCTCAGAGACGACGGTGGATATAACGGTAGGCTACAGCATCTTAATTTACTGGCTTAATATTTCTCTTGTGAACTTACATTATTGACAGTGAAAAAAATAGAAGAATATTTCTTGTTAAACAAGTTTGAAGTTGCTTGTGATTTTCACAGGCAGAGTTTCACAGATGCTTCGTGTAGCCTACTAAAGACTTTATTAGGCCTAGGCGGCCTATATAATTTTATTGATATTATTATTATAATTAATATTTTGTAATTGTACTGTTTTTAGTGTTTTTACTGTCATTAAATATTTTGTTAATGTGCTATGGAAACAAAATACTGACGAACAACGATGCCGCGTCTTCATCTTGGCTCTGTATAAGAATGATGCGTCTGTTAAAACAAGCACTCTTGGCAATTTGTGAATGGATCACCTTGCAATTCAATTTCGTTGTGGGATGTAATTTTTTTCTGTTTTAAAAATATTTTCTTTGAGGAGTCCTCATACATTTACATTACATTTACATTTATTCATTTAGCAGACGCTTTTATCCAAAGCGACTTACAAATGAGAACAATAGAAGCAGTTAAACTAGCAGTAGGACAACAAAATGCAAGTGCTATGACCCTTCTCAGTTTAAATCAACGCAATTTTTTTTTTTTTTTTTTTTTTTTATAGAACAGAATAGAGTAGTAGAGAGAAAGTGTTAGTATTACTGGATCAAGTGCTGTCGAAAAAGAAGTGTCTTCAGCCGTTTCTTAAAAGTGGCTATGGACTCAGCCGCTCTGGTTGAGTTCGGCAGATCATTCCACCAGCAGGGAACAGTCATGGTAAAGGTCCGAGAAAGAGATTTTGTGCCTCTTTGAGATGGCACCACAAGACGCCGTTCACTTGCAGAGCGCAAGTTCCTGGAAGGCACATAAGTCTGAAGTAAAGAGTTAAAGTAAAAGGGAGCAGAACCAGTGGTTGTTCTGTAGGCAAACGTCAGTGACTTGAATTTGATGCGAGCGGCAACTGGCAACCAGTGCAATTTTGTGAGGAGAGGAGTGACATGTGCCCTTTTCGGCTCGTTAAAGACCACTCTAGCTGCGGCGTTCTGGATCAGTTGCAGAGGTTTGACTGTGCAAGCTGGAAGACCAGCCAGGAGAGCGTTGCAATAGTCAAGTCTGGATAAAACAAGCGCTTGGACAAGGAGTTGAGTAGCATGTTCTGATAGGAAGGGTCTGATCCTCCTAATGTTGTACAAGGCAAATCTACATGACCGGGCAGTTCTTGCAATGTGGTCTGTGAAGTTCAATTGATCATCAATTACCACACCAAGGTTCCTGGCTGATCTAGATGGAGTTATGGATGACGAGTCTAGCTGAATGGTGAAGTTGTGGTGAAGTGTTGGGTTGGCCGGGACCACGAGTAGCTCTGTCTTCGCAAGGTTTAGTTGAAGGTGGTGGTCCTTCATCCAGCCAGAAATGTCTGTCAGGCAGGCTGAGATACGATCAGCTACCGTCGGATCGTCGGGCTGGAATGAGAGGTAGAGTTGTGTGTCATCAGCGTAGCAGTGATAGGAAAAACCATGTTTCTGAATCACAGATCCTAGTGATGTCATGTAGATGGAGAAGAGAAGTGGTCCAAGCACTGAGCCCTGAGGCACTCCAGTAGCTAGATGTTGTGTCTTAGACACCTCACCCCTCCACGAAACCCTAAAGGACCTACCTGAGAGGTAAGACTTGAACCATTGGAGTGCGGTTCCCGAGATGCCCTTCGTCTTTAGGATTGACAGGAGGATCTGGTGGTTAACTGTGTCAAAGACCCCGAGTAACGTTACCCACACCCAACCCACACTCCACCAGATGACTGGTTTAAGGACCAGGGTAACTAAGTCCACTTCTGAAAAAATAACCAACGGCCTGGCTCACTGGATTGCACTCGACTGTAGACCACTTGGAGTGGTAGAAGATAAGGGCCTGCAAAATGTACTACAGATTGCGTCGTCTGACACAACAAACGAGCTGCCATCCAAAAAGACAGTGACAAAAAGAGTCCAGCAGCTTTATGACGATGAAAAGGAAGATAAAGAGATAAAGAGAATTTATTGGAGAAAGCCGAGTTTGTTGCCCTGACTGGGGATCATTGGACCTCGGTAAGCAATTCAAATTACTTCGGTGTGACGGCACATTTTATTGACGTCAAGTGGCGTCTTCACTCATTTGCCTTAACTATCCAGAAGACCACCACTAGGCACTTTGCTGAAAACGTGGCAGGAGATTTTGATTCTGTGGCAGAGGCCTGGGAAATCACACAAAAAGTCACCACAATCGGAACAGACAGTGCCCGAACCATGATCGCTGCAATGAGACAGCTCACATTCCAGCACATGCCGTGTATTGCTCACGTGTTGCAGAGGACCATCACAGTTTGCCTTGCTGACAGCGGGTTCACAGCCACATTGGCAAGATGCCGTAAAATAGTGGGGCATTTTAAACATAGCCCCTCAAACACAGAGGAACTGCACAAGGAGCAAACACAACTAGAACAAGACAAAGAGCCACTGATACAGGATGTTTCCACAAGGTGGAATTCGACACTGTTTATGATCTCTCGTCTGCTGCAGAACCAAGAGGCTGTGAAGAATACTCTAGCCAAACAGAAGCACAATCTCACCATGTTAACTACAGCAGAGTGGGACAGACTGCAGAGGCTCGAGACCCTCCTTAAACCATGCAGGTAAACACCCACCAACTGTTTTTAAATGTATTGTACTGAATATCAATATCACTATGACTATAGTATAAAGTTGCTACTGTTTTTAATCCACTATTAATTGGCACAATAATTAATCACTTTCCTAAACTATCCTCTGCAGATATGTGACTGAGCTCCTTGGGGGTGAGACTTATGTCTCGTGCTCTGTTGCAGGGTTCCTGCAGGTTTCAGTTAGTCAAATTTAAGACCTTTTTAAGACATTTTAAGACCATAAAGATAGAAATTTAAGACCTACACGACGCATTGCCAAAAAATATTCAAATCAAAGAATTCATTTTATTTCAATGAATTCAGTAATTGAAAAAGCATTAGCTTAATTTACAGATAAAGCAATCACATTAGTAACCTTCCAGACCCAACAACGCGTGTCAGAGAAAAGAACAGAATTAGATATAATTTTTTTAATAGAAAATTGTACTTTGCATATTATAGGCCTACTGTAAAAAACACATAATTAGTTGATTTTAGTTGATCATAGTTGATCATAACTAGAGATGAAATGGCATGAACATTTCATTAAATTATTATAGTGCCAAAAATTATCACTGTTATCACAGAATCCTGTTCAAAAAGTATTAATACTACACAATGAAATCAATTCACCAAGTTTTATGTCGAAAAACAGCAACAAATAAAATTAGCATCAATGCACACTAACATAAACATTAAAATAATACGATTAAAAATGATAGCCAGATTTTAAAAGTGTCTTGCAACGTTATATACTAACATGTACAAGTTCAAATAAAGTTGACAAAAAAGGTTTTTATAAAAATATAAACCTCACATATTTCAGACTTTAATTTTTTTTCTTTTTTTTTTTTTCTTTTTATAAAAAATGATTTAGTGACATTTACAATGCACTTTAGCTTATCTTTTATTATTAATAGTAAAATTCGGTCCGATTTTCCCGTGGCGTCTGTCGTTGCTATGCAACTCCACAATGACAAAAAAGTTTTAGTGGCTAATGGATTTCCACCGCCGAGAAACGCTTGCTGTAGCTCTGTTACAAGATTTATTTACGGAGAAGAGAAAAACACCCGTAGTGTTTGGGTGCACCCGCATCCTTCATGTCTTTTTTCATGTTGCTGCGCCTGGAAAAAAAACGAGTGCGTCGCTTCTATTATAAGTGCGCTCACCGCGCGCCTACATTTGAATGAACTTGAGCGCGAAAAAGACGCGATATGTGAACTGCCTCTTGGTGAGCGACTTCGATACTTTTTTGCTACTTTGTAATAACTTTATGCGGCCAGCGTTTCTGGAAATGAACGAAGGTAAAATCTTTTTTAAGACCTGACTAAATGAAATTTAAGACCGCGGATGAAAATCTGGCTGTTTTTAAGACGTTTTAAGGCCTTAAATTTAAAGTTCAGAATTTAAGACATTTTAAGACTTTTTAAGACCCCGCGGGAACCCTGTGTTGTGTTACCTGCTCTCCGCCACCTGGCCCACACCATGGAGGTCTCAGATGATGACCCAGCCTATGTGGTGAGGTTCAAGGGGGACTTTAAAAAGGACCTGTCTCAACGCCAAGATACACTCAACCATGGATGGCTCAGGGTGGCTACAGCACTCGACCCACGCTTTAAGGTAACGTGTAATGGTCTTCTTTGTTTTTCTTTTCTCTTTCTTTTTGACCCCCTTTCCCCTGCCCCCCCCCCCCTCCCCCCTCTACCCCCTCCTCTACCCCCTCCCCCATTTTCTTTCTATGGGAACCATGTATGAAAATGAATTTCACCCATCTTTTTACTCTGTAAATCTGTGATGTGACTGTAAATCTGTGATGTGACAATAAACCTGATTCTGATTCTGATTCTGATTCTAAGGACCTAAAGTGTCTACCAAGAGGAGAGCGAGGAGGGGTGTGGACCAGCATTGAGGCACTGCTGCGAATAGAACCAAACAGAGCCACTCCAGAACCCACAGAGGAGCCAGCAAGGAAGAGGAGCCTCCTGCTGTTTAATTCAGACTCTGAATCAGAGGATGAAGCAGGTCCCAACGGGGCTCTGGCCCGCTACAGGGCAGAGCCCACCATCAGTGAGACAGACTGCCCACTGCAGTGGTGGTCCACTCATGAGGGAGCCCATCCACAGCTTTCTGCCCTGGCCCGCAAGTATCTGGGCAGCGCTGCCACTTCTGTCCCTTGCGAGAGACTTTTCTCACTGGCAGGTAACGTAGTTCAAAAGAAAAGGGCAGCCTTGAGCTCTGAAAATGTGAACAAGCTAGTTTGTCTCAGCAACTGGCTGAAAGAAAAGTGTAAGAAATAGTCATAGAGGTATCCTGAGGCCAATGGGGTTGTTGTTACTGAAATGTTGATCAAACAGTGGTCTAAGCAACAGAGAGATTTATTTTTCATCAGGATATTGGAAGAATGGGGACTGAGGTCAATCACTGGCACTTTTTTTTAATTTTATTTTAAATTATACACTTTATGTTGAACTATGTATTATTTTGTTGGTGCAACTGGCACTTTATGTTTAACTCTTTATTGTTTTGGCCAAGGTTATTGAGAGTTGGACTTAGTATGTTATGGCCTCTGAAGCAACAGAGAGATGTTTTCTAATAGTCAGGGTTTCCAATGTTCTGAATGTACTTGACAGTATTGTGTTTTACTTAAAAAAAACAGTTTACAGAAGGTTCCAGCACCTATAAGCTACCTGAATTTCTGAAATGTACTATTTGTAAATTGTTTCTAAATATGCTATTGCTACACTTAATGGCAAAAATTGCACTGGTCTGCTAGACTTGGTTGAACAAAAATAAACAATTTTTTTTGCTTAAGCTTATGTATTCAGTCATTATTCAATGGTATACTATAAATCCATGTGAAAAAAAAATACTTCTCACTGTTCTCAGGTCAAATATTTAAATGCGATTAAAATGCGATTAATTTCGATTAATTAATTACAAAGCCTCTAATTAATTAGATTAATTTTTTTAATCGAGTCCCGGCCCAAATATATTTATATATATATTTATATTTATATATATATATATATATATATATATATATATATATATATATATATATATATATATATATATATATATAAATATAGCTGCGAGCAGCGATGAAGGGCCAAAGCCGGCGGCACCGCCACCCCGGTGCCTTTAAGTAACTAAAGGCACTGGGGTTGCGGTGCCATGCTTGGGCCCGTAATCGCTGCTCGCAGCTATATTTTTTTATTTTATTTATTATTTTTTAGGGCCCAAGCCCTGAAAGGGCGAAGGCCCTATTGTTTTCGTAAGGATTTTTTTTTTTTTTTTTTTTTTGCCTTTCGGGCACTTTTGGGGCCCTTAACATGCTCAAAAACTCTTGAAACTTTGCACACGGGTCAGAACCCGCGGCCATCAGGGCCGGGCTGAAGCTGGTACCCGGGCGTGGCAGGGGGGCTCAACAGCGCCCCCTAGAATGCAATCTGAAATCTTAGACACATACAAGAACATATTTTTATGAAACTCGGTACACATATAGATCTCATCGGGCCGAACAACTTCCGCACTCTATGTTATTAGCTCCGCCCAACAGGAAGTCAGCTATTATGGGTTGTTTGAAAAATGTATGCAATGGAATTTGAAACACTCCTCCTAGAGAATTCATCCGATCCCCACCAAACTCGGTCAGCTTGAAGTCAGCTATTATGGGTTGTTTGAAAAATGTATGCAATGGAATTTGAAACACTCCTCCTAGAGAATTCATCCGATCCCCACCAAACTCGGTCAGATTGAAGTCAAGACATTGAGGATGCTAAATTGCGGACGGATTTTTGATATCTCGAACGGTTTGGCCGTGGCGAGGAAACGAATTTATGGCGAGAAAAGAGAAACAGGAAGTGTGTTATAACTTCAGCATACATTAACTGATCTTGATAAAACTTCCGCAGTGTGTTCGTTGTAAGAGGCCGATCACATGGATGTGACTATTGTGAGTCAAAGTTATAGCGCCACCAACTGGCAGCAGGAAGTTTTTCATTTTCAAAATGCTTTGAAATCACCCTCTTATTTTTACTCGATTTGCTTCAAACTTTGTGTGTATAATGTAAACACACGGCAGATGTAGACCTGTGAAAGGATTATTGATATTTTAGATACTGTTGCCGTGGCAACGCATCAAACTTTAATATTCTTTTCGGATGCTTTTGAGACTCTTAGCATGCTTGAAATTGGATGAAACTCGACAGACACATAACACTTATTAGCCAGTAGACATGTGAAAAGTTTCAGAAATGGGCGTGGCATGGGGGCTCAACAGCGCCCCCTTGAACGGGGTCTGAATACTTGGTCCATGTATCAAACACGCTTGCATGAATTAATATGAAACTCTGTACACATATAGATCTCATCGGGCCGAACAACTTTTCCTGGTCAAGTTTTACGCCAGCCCAACAGGAAGTTGGCTATTATGGGTTGTTTGGAAAACGCTTGCTGTGGAATTTGAAATACTCCTCCTAGAGAATTCATCCAATCCCCACCAAACTCGGTGTGCATGAAGTCAAGACATTGAGGATGCTAAATTGCAGACGGATTTTTGATATCTCGAACGGTTTGGCCGTGGCGAGGAAACAAATGTATGGTGAATAAGGAAAACAGGAAGTGTATTATAACTTCAGCATACATTAACTGATCTTGATGAAACTTCCGCAGTGTGTTCGTTGTAAGAGGCCAATCACATGGATGTGACTATTGTGAGTCAAACTTATAGCGCCACCAACTAGCAGCAGGAAGTTTGTCACTTTCAAAATGCTTTGAAATCACTCTCTTATTTTTACCCGATTTGCTTAAAACTTTATGTGTATAATATAGACACACGGCAGATGTAGACCTGTGAAAGGATTATTGATATCTTAGATACTGTTGCCGTGGCAACGCATCAAACTTTAATATTTTTTTGGATGCATTTGAGTCTTATATATATATATATATATATATATATATATATATATATATATATATATATATATATATATATATATATATATATGTGTGTGTGTGTGTGTGTGTGTGTGTATATATATATATATATATATATATAAAAATATAGCTGCGGGCAGCGATGGAGGGCCAAAGCCGGCGGCACCGCCACCCCGGTGCCTTTAGGTAACTAAAGGCACCAGGGTTGCGGTGCCACCGGCTTGGGCCCCGTAAACGCTGCTCGCAGCTATTTTTTTTTTTTTTTTTTTTTGCCTTTTTGCCACTTTTGGGGCCCTTAACATACTCAAAAACTCTTGAAATTTTGCACACACGTCAGAACCCGCGGCCATCAGGGCCGGACTGAAGCTGGTACCCGGGCGTGGCAGGGGGGCTCGACAGCGCCCCCTGGAATGGTGTCCGAAAACTTGGTCCATAAATCAAACACGCTTGCATATAATAATATGAAACTCGGTACACATATATATCTCATCGGGCCGAACAACTTTCGTGCTCTAAGTTTTACAAAAGCCCAACAGGAAGTCAACTATTATGGGTTGTTTGAAAAACGCATCCTCTGGAATTTGAAATACTCCTCCTAGAAAATTCGTCCAATCGCAACCAAACTCGGTGTGCATGAAGACAAGACATTGAGGATGCTAAATTGCGGACGGATTTTTGATATCTCAAACGGTTTGGCCGTGGAGAGGAAACTAATTTATTGCGAGAAAAGAGAAACAGGAAGGGTGTTATAACTTCTGCATACATTGACTGATCTTGATAAAACTTCAGCAGTGTGTTCATGGTAAAAGGCCGATCACATGGATGTGACAATTGTGAGTCAAAGTTATAGCGCCACTAACTGGCAGCAGGAAGTGTGTCACTTTCAAAATGCTTTGAAATCCCCCTCTTATATTTACCCGATTTGCTTCAAACTTTATGTGTATAATGTAGACACACGGCAGATGTAGACCTGTGAAAGGATTATTGATATCTTAGATACTGTTGTCGTGGCAACGCATCAAACTTTAATATTATTTTCAGATGCTTTTGAGACTCTTCACATGCTTGAAAATGCATGAAACTCGACAGATACATCACATTTATTATCCAGTAGACATATGCAAAGTTTCAGAAACGAGCGTGGTGGAATGGCTCAGTAGCGCCACCTTTAGTCAAAAATGGGGGCTTAGTTTTTCCTAGAATCACAAAACTTGGTATGTATATTGTTCTCATCAAACCGGACAACTTTCTAATTTACAGTTATTAGCTCAGACCATCAGAAAGTCAGATATTTTGGTTTGAATGTGGATTTTCTGGAGAATTTTCTCTCTCTCTCTCTCTGTCTGTGTGTGTGTGTGTGTGTTGAGGGGGTGGGGGGGATTTGTCTATTCCATTTAATCTTTGTTTTTCAAAGTTTCAGGGGCTTTTGGGGCCCTTAACATGCTCAAAAACTCTTGAAACTTTGCACACAGGTCAGAGCCCACGGTCATCAGGGCCGGGCTGAAGCTGGTACCCGGGCGTGGCATGGGGGCTCAACAGCGCCCCCTTGAACACGGTCTGAAAACTTGGTCCATATATCAAAAACTCTTGCATGAATTAATATGAAACTCGGTACACATATAGATCTCATCGGGCCGAACAACTTCCGCACTCTAAATTATTAGCTCCGCCCAACAGGAAGTCTGCTATTATGGGTTGTTTGAAAAACGCATGCTGTGGAATTTGATGTACTCCTCCTAGAGAATTCATCCACTCGCCTCCAAACTCGGTCAGCATGAAGTCAAGACATTGAGGATTCTAAATTGCGGATGGATTTTTGATATCTCGAACGGTTTGGCCGTGGTGAGGAAACGAATTTATGGCGAGAAAAGAGAAACACGAAGTGTTATAACTTCTGCATACATTAACTGATCTTGATGAAACTTCAGCAGTGTGTTCATGGTAAGAGGCCGGTCAGATGGATGTAACTATTGTGAGTCAAAGTTATAGCGCCACCAACTGGTAGCAGGAAGTGTGTCACTTTCAAAATGCTTTTGACAAAAGTGGGGGGGTTACTTTTACCCACAGTTACAAAAATCAGTACGCATATTGGTCTCATCGAGCCGGACAACTTTCTAATTTACAGTCATTAGCTCCGAGCAACAGGAAGTCAGATATTTTGGTTTGAATGTGGATTTTTTGGATATGTCAGACTCTGAGTTTTTAGTTACTCCTCCTAAGTGGTTTATTTTATTCACACCAAACTTTTTCAACATGATAAAAATACATTAAAGATTTCATATTTATTATTATTCCCGGGAGAAAAAATTTGGCCAGCTCCTGCGCCTAGGCCCTTTGAGACAGAGACACCGTTCCAACTTTAAAACGTCCGGTCAGTACCGGTGTAAGTTGCTCGCGAAGATGACATCACGAGTCCATGTCGTTTGTCCGCCATAGTGGATTGAACAGAAAGCGAAAGTTTCACAGGTCACAAATTTGGTCCGAACTTCACGAAACTGGACGTACATGATCCTTGGAGCAAGCCTCACAAAAGTTACTAGAAGGATTTTTGATTTTTGGAAGCGTTTGCCCGTCACAGCCAAACGAAATCAGCGGCGTAGTCGCCAAACAGGAAGTCGTCCATATCTCAGGAACTCTGTCACGTATCGAAACCAAACTTTATACATGAACTCGGGGCTCCAATGTGAGGAAGCACAAGATCTGAATTTTTTGTAATTTTTTTTTATTTCAGGCTAATAGACAAACCCATTTACCTATGTCTATGCAAGAGTTTCCTCACACTTTTAATGTTAATGCATTTAGACAGTAGGTGGCACTGTTGTATTACATTTCACAGAGCTGCCAAGTCAGTGTATATACTGCATTCGTTTTTACTAGGTTTGTCTTAATAAATGCAGGCATGAATTTCGTTTTTTGCATTGGTCTAATTTAATCATCATCTGTATTTATTAATATATACAGATTTGTATGCATGAATTGTGCATTTCCAGTTCTCAAAGCAGTTAATAACAACAACAAAAAAACTTTATACAAAATACATCATGCTCTTCTTCGCTAACCGAACAAACAATTCATTGTCTGTGGCTGTGTTTGTGCGCACGGGAAATATGCTGCACATAACAATAGAAAACAAGGAGAAACGCGCAGTCACATGCTCAAACAATCTGAAGTAAAGGGATTTTATTTTAGGTAGTTGTAAAATAGTGCAATATAATTGTAAATATATAATATAATAATAAAAATTAAAATATGAATGTAGTCCTATATATATATATATATATGTTACATTATAATCTGCGCGACCCCGTCGTTGACTTTCTTTGATGACATTTGCAGGGCGTTTCAAATGAGCGGTTATTGTCAGTGAAGTCCACTTCAACTGATATACCGTGCTCAGGGAGTAGGGGAGCAGTGAACACTGCGTATGGACCCTGGCGAATGGAACGCACCTTAGATGTGTAAAAACCATACTGTAAAAAATATGGACAAAGCGTCTGTGACGTCACCCATAGACTTTCTGAAGAACAGTTTTGAAGCCGTTTATGGGGGGTATGGGCGGCGCCATCTTGGAAAATCTTAGGAAATCCTAACCCCGCCCACCTTCTGGCCAATCCAAATATGGGTAAAGGACGCGAGTCCGGTTATTCTGCAAATGGAACAGCGCGCGTCACTCAGCTCGCTCTGCTACTCCGGTTATCTCTGTATGTATATTTTAGGCAACAATAAAACGAAATATGTTATAAAACACCACACTAACTCTTTTCGTTTTCATTTAAAGAAATCTTAAACATTATTGCCACACAAATGTGGTTCAGGCAACGCGTATTGATTATATTCACTGCATATAACGTTAGCCTATTTATAACAAAACGAAATATAAAACACAACCCTGCCTCTTTTCGTTTAAATATAATACAAAAATATTAAACATTTTAATATGGTCCAGGCAATATGTGCATTTGTACTAAACAACAGATGTTGCAGTAAACAACATTACAGATCATCTTCGTTGTATTAAAATTTAAAATGACAAAACTCAACCCAGTCTCTTTTTGTTAAATTTCAGTTTTATCAATATTAGCCATTATAAAAGTATAGGTAAAAGGTACAGGAAGCTATACAAATAAAGCAAACAATTCAGTCAAACATACAAAGTCAGCGCTCTAGTCTAACCATACAACGGTAAAGTTAACGTTAAATAGCTAATAAAGTTATGAAACTTCACTTAGCCCTCAGCCAAAACGATTGGCCAGGGAACAAATTATAGATTCACGAGACCAAAAATCGCCCATTAGATATACACAAGACGAATTATATCTCATGTTTAACCACTACAGAGACGCCAGAGTCAGCGGCAAACGTCAGAACGACTAGCCGAGGAAAGGCTGTTCCAGGCAGGGTACATGAGCGCCGAGCGCCCGGTGATCGTCTGGATCTCACAACCTGGATAAAATTTTCATAAATCTTTATAAATAAACCACAGATTTGAGCTTTAAACAACTACATTCTCGCCTGAAAAACTCTTAAAACTACATTTCATGATACAAAAACAGAAGTATTATATTTCAACTGTATATTAAAAAATGGCACTTCTTATGTTGTCATTCTCCTTGGCGCAGCCTATGCTCGTTATCAGCTGTCAATCAAGCTGTCAATCAAAGTTAACCACGCCCTTATTTGTCATACATTTTATATCTAAATACGATCTAAACTAATGAGTTAGAAAAAAATTCACCCCCCTCAAAGTTGTCAGGCACTCGGAACCTATCGAAAAATACAATAGAAGTCCATGGGTCCAACCTGTAAAAACATGAATTTATGCTGTGAAAACGGACATTTTAACATGGTGGGCTACGGACATTTGCTCCCTTTTGGGACCTGCCCCTAGCGGATTTTCGATGTATTGCAGTTTTTCGCACTTCCGGGTAGGCTTCATTTTTCAGATTAGAATGTTGCCGCTTGGTAAAAACAAGTGGAAAGCGCGGGCGGGCCGCTGTCTCCTTTCCACAAGCGCTTGCTCTCCCGTGGCGTCTGTCGTTGCTATGCAACCATGAACTGCGCTATCCATGATGACAAGGAAGTATCAGCAAAAGATTAATTGATTTCTAGCCCTTGCATTAGCTTTACTACTAGATATATTTATGGAGATGAAAAATAATAAGGCGCCCTGTACAGCTATGATCAGCTGTTCGGCCGAGCATTCAATGTTGTTATGCTGCAAGCTGATCAGTTGGTTCGTTGCTGCCACACTCTATCACTCGCACACCATAAAGAGCAAATTGTTTTTTAATGTTTCAATTTCGTGATTAAAATGACATAATTTGGAAGCGGATAATTTCTTCACAAACAGCTCATTATGACTCAGTGTTAGAATGCTGCACCTACACTCGATAGTGTGAATAAGATCAGCGCAACGCAGACCACTGCATTGACACCGTGAAACATATGATCTGTCTACGGCCAGGGCTCAGCGGAAGACAGAAAATGCCGGTCCAGCTCTGATTGAGGAATTAAATTAGAAAATAAAAGACAGTTTGACATATTTTTTCTCGCATCTGTGAATTTATCTTTTAATCATTTGTTCTGAGATGAAGCAAATATATTTGTGCGGGAATTTCTCGCACTATAAAAGCTAACCTTGCGGGAATGGTTTAAATTATGCGGAATTCCCGCAGCGAAATTCAAGCCCTGAAATGGCAGCGGGATGTGTAACTCTAGCATATGGCGCATATGTCATATATAGTTAGGTAAGGCCAAACAGCGTTATCCATGTTGTTGCGATTGCATCGCTAGAGTAAGCTAATAGTGAAACTGATAGCGTTTTTCATTTAATTACAATATGTGGACTGACGGTAGGCTATAAAAATCAGCGTTTCTGTGTAGGTGATGACAACCATCTTGACAGCAGCAATCAAAGCATCGCTAATTACGGTAGACCTTAATTTGAGATAGTAAATTTGTTCCTAATCAAAGGGAACACTCAACCACAGAACAGCTGGGTGAGTTTTGTATTGGCTTATTGGATACAGTAAATGGAGACTGTCAACTTCTTTTCAATAGGCTACTATTTCATCACCCAAAACAGTCCCACTCTCTGCTGTATATTCATAACCAATTATTTCAAAACCAACAACCAAGCCACATAAACAATGCCATTGCCACTAGTCTACATTGCAGACATGTCTCTTAATGCACAAAACACAATCTTGAAAAAAGTACTATTGTTGAAATTCTCAGATCAAGCAAACTTCAACGCACCCTTATCCACTACCTGCTCACGTTAGTGAACCGCACCCAAGCAAGCACACTTCGCAGTTCCTCCGGAAATGCATTCTAGTTATGTTTATGCTTCATGAGAGATGTTTTGCTAAGTAATTATGTATCGCAAAAATTTACTAATGGCGATTAGCCAAATATAATCGTAAAGATGTATGCTCGTATGTGACAGTACATTGTTAGAACAGTAGCTGTTAGTCTAACTTGTAACGGTAGGTATCTGTCATTAACATAAGTATAAGCACAAGCCTAAGTCACTATGTGTAACAGATATCAAAGATACAGCTATTCATTTAGCTGACGCTATAAGTGAAAGCGACCAGCTGTATTTTTTAACTAGAGCAGAGCTGGCAACCCGGATGCCGAAACACTACTGACTTCGTGATTAGTAGATAGGTGGAGGGTGGCGCATCAGGCCAAAACACAACATGACATCAACATCAGTTGAGGGTTGCAACTTCACTTTTAAATGACAATATCCTGGCCGGACTACTGCTGTCAGTGATATAAGTATTTGAAATGAACATGATAACTTAATGTCTAGTGACATATCAGGGCCATTTTATGATTAATTGAAATACATTTCTTACATACGGTTCCTTTATGAACGTAATACACAAATATAATTCAAACTAAGTACTGAATATAAACTAGGTTAAATGTCAAATTTCATTTACGGCTATATAAATTAAATAAATGCAGCCTGTAAATGGCAGCCTTGAGCACCCGGTAATTACATAAACATTTAATGAACTATACTTAAACCCAGATACTGAAATAATAGCCTTTTACAGATAATCCAGTATGCTGAATTACGTACTTTTTAATTTAATTACCATTTCTTCCTTTAGAGACCAAGGCACTTCTCCACTGTCAGACTGAACGGTTCTAAGAATGCTAAGGAAAGGTTCCAGTTATATTTCCACTTCAGCCTTGTACAGCACGGCATGATTACAACCCGTTCTTGGACTGGAATTCTCAGCATTGTTAGCTAACCTTGCTGAACCGTCAAGTGACGAAGTGACGTCGCATCTCAGAATTGGTCACTTGTCTGCTGCCTGACTAGCAGTTTCTCTATAGCTGTCTAAGAGTGCTATTTGAGGGACGTAAACACAAATGAATAATAAATTAAAATAAATATCTGATCATGCCCCAGAACACGGTTTCTATTTACATCTCGTCTGTAAACTCTTGCGTTACCAAGGCAAAAACTGACACATGTGTATTGCATTCCAAAGAGCTCCGTTATCAGCCCCACAGAGGAAAATGAAACCATATCCATATCGGAATGGAACAGTTAAGCAAAGACAACGATTTGGCCTGACAGTGGAAAAGCGAATTAAAGTGTAATTGTCAGTACTTTTTGCAACAAAATAATAGCTCCAACGAAAGCCACAGCAGAACTGCAGCACACAGCAGTGTTGGTGAATGAATCTGCAGCTTTGAACAAATCGTGAGAGTCAATGATTCATATGGAATGATATTCCGGACATTATTCAAAAGGAATTGCAAATTGTATTTGCAATTGCGTTTTCAAATTGTGGACGCATAAAATGTGACATAATCCAAACGCAAATGCAAATCTCGCATTACCGTTTGCATTTTCGTTTAAGCGAACGCACAGTGACTGCCAAATTTAAAATGGAAATGCAAAGTCCGTTTGCAACTGTGTTTCCCATATCTTACGAGTCTTGACCCTGTCATATTTAAATAGCAATTTCAATTACCACGTCTGCTTTTTCACTTTCTCAGCGTCGCGTATGTAGCCAGCCAAAACTCAAATGAAATCGCAATTCCCTTAGTATTTCCATTTCCGATGCCTTACACGGAAACCTGTCGATCAGCGTCAAGCGTTGGGACGTGACGTCACTCACAGTCGACGGTCAAGAGGTGATGCCCTGAACAGACAGACACCGATTTATTTTAAACAATGGAGGTAGTTGGTGAAATTGTGGAGGACCTTATGATGCTCGCGCAGCAAGTTGATGACAGTACATCCTCTACAGATGTCCTCTTACTCAGAAGCCATTTCGTTTTGGATAAGTTAAATGTTTTTGTGGCCTTGACCAACAGCAACATCAGTAATGTTGTCTTCGCCAACCTCAGTAAAGTAGCTAAAAGGCTTTTTGTGAAGGACAGGACAACTAAAGAACCTGGACGTCCTTTACTGGACATACCACAAGAGATGAGTGTCGGTGCTAGGTCTCACCCCTTCAAATAAGTGTTCTCAATTTGCGAAATTCAATAAAAATGCTGTCTGTTGCAGTTAAACCTGTGTGTGTGTGTGTGTGTGTGTGTGTGTGTGTGTGTGTGTCACTAGCGGCGCCAGGATTTTGATTGTAGGTGGGCCTCCAGAAAACTGGATGGGCCAGTTAAAATAAGCCAAAAAAAAGAAAACGGGTTCCCCTTCATCTCCGTTTCAGTGCTTTTTTTTGCGGCACTGAGGACAGCGACTAACTAGCCTACCTGAATTTAATGCGTAGTTAGTAGGGCTGGGCAAAAAAATCGATTTTTCGATTAATCGGTTTTTTTAAATGTGGTCGATTCAAAATCGATTCTCAAACGCCAAGAATCGATTTTTTTCCATCTTTATTTATCTATTACCCAAGAATCAGTTTTCCTCCACTGTTCATATAGGCTTGCAAACTCAATTTTATAGCTAATGCTGTGAGATTTTATGTTAGTTTTATCTAAATCATAAAATAACCTCAATTAGTGCTGCACGTTTAATCATATCGTAATCGCGATGTCAAGCCTATACGCAATTAGGCTATATGACGCAAAATGCTGCGATTTTGTATGAAATAAACAAATTTGGGCTTTTAACGCAATGCAGCATCTGTTAATTTTTTGTCATCCTTTGGCTAGGTGTTACATGATCCCGCTCTTATTCATGCAAATGCTTTTAAACCATTCATGCGCGACAAGACAAAATAGATCTCGCTGCCTGTGAATGTCCTGACTGTGACACAGAAAAACTTGCGATGATATCGTGCGTGCGCACAAGACAGCCCAGAATAGAGTTATCTTTCGCGCTTGAACGAACAATAAAACACACAATAATGCCAAAATGTCTTTTTGTTGAGTATTTTCATAACATAAGAGCAGTCTTATGATGAACATGAAGAGTTATGACTCGTGAGAGAATGAGGCGCGTATGAGATCCGCGTCTCTGTCAACAGCGGCTGGTCTTAAAGGGACAGTACACAGTAGCCACTAATTATCTCTGTCGTTAAAGTTAATCAAATAACAAAGGGAACAGAGAAAAACACTCACTGCTCTTGACTAAAGAACTTTTTTAACTTTGATTAGTCTATATATAATTTATAATTAATGCAGCACAGACTGTTTGATAACTTTATTCAATTTATGTATATGGCCTAGCTGTTAGACAGGAAGGGCACAGATAAAAATTATATGCAATGTTTTTATATGGGTTTATGTGAGGATTGTTAACCTGTTTGATCAAGACATGCGACTGTTCTGACTTGTCCAATTTTCAGCATCAATTTTTCATCTTGCATCAAAATCCTGTCTATTCATTGTATGCATTTGAAATATAGAGTTGGGTTCTGTTTTAATGTACCCAAGTGTACCTAAAATAAAAAGAGTTTAATATACAGGTTTGTGGCTCTTAATTTCTTTTTTATTAATTAAACACTTGAAAACTTATGTTCACTTTTCTTTTCTTTTCTTTTTCTTTTTTTAATAAATATAGGATTTGTATTAAATATTCATTGAGTCGAATCGAAATCTAATTCAGAATCGAAATCGAAAAATCGAATCGAAATCGAAAATCGAATCAAGAATCGAAATCGAATCGATTTGAGAGCTTGCGAATCGAAATCGAATCGTAACATCTGAATCGATACCCAGCCCTAGTAGTTAACATAGGTTTAAAAAACAAGCATAGGTTTAAAAAACTCTTTTAATACAATTACAATTTAATTTAATTTATTGTTTAATAAAATTATAGGCCAATTATTTTTTAGTTTATTAACAGCAACAACAGCTGTAAAGATGAAGTTGACGATAGTCATCTCCGTATAGTGAACGCGCCTATAGCGAGAAATGCACATCATGGATTACATAATCAGAGAGTAGCCTTTTTCTTTTCGTTTTAAATTGTTAAAAAGACATTTTGGGCTTTCTTAAGATATATTTCATGTCTGTGAGGCATACGTTGAGTTTCGTTAAGTTAGGATGAGATGCGCTCCTGTTCACGAGCCATGCAATGACCGCGCGGGCGCCTCCGTGATTTTATTGTCTGCTATATTTCCTTCTTATTTATTAAATCCAGGCAATAAAAAAATGATTGGTTGATAAAAAAATTATTAAAATTAAGATACAATTTATACAAAAACGAAATTCACTTAAAAAGGCTTTCTACAAAACAAAAAGTGGTCAAAATCATGTCTGACCCACATCTCTCGATATATTGCGCATCCTATCTTACTCGTGCGGTTCACTTTTCATAATCAACATAGATGAAAAAATAACATTATAATATTTTAACAAATATGAAACTAAATGAGCTTATTTAATGGCTACAACACGTATAGCAGGCCTACAGACTCTCTATTTGTCCAAATTGCTGCACATTCATTTTATTCTGAATTTTGCACGCATAAGTTGAAAGGCATTTGTTTGCATGCATAGTAAAACATATCTGCAACATTTATCAAGTTCACTGATAATTATGCGTTATTAATTATTATCTTAATGAATAATGTAACAAGGACGAAGCATGTAAACTGCGTTGTTTAGAATGGAATGGATAGCAAATAGATCCGAATGAAGAAACGTACAAAACCATAGTAGAAAATGGATGGGCCCGGACCTAAAATGTAGCGCCGCGGCTGGTGTGTGTGTGTGTGTGTGTGTGTGTGTGTGTGTGTGTGTGTGTGTGTGTGTGTGTGTGTGTGTGTGTGTGTGTGTGAGAGAGAGAGAGAGAGAGAATGTTTGTTCCACTTTACATTTATGGTGTAGTCAATTTGTTTAGATTTATGTGGGATTTAATCATTTTAAATTAATCTCAACTGTGAAATGGACAAAAACAAAATTATACATAGGCTACTTTCAGAACAATTAAATCAAACCCAGGTTTTTTTGTGTGTTTAGACAAATAATGTAACAAAAGTCACAAAATTCCATGACACTGAGATAAGGGAGATATGTTTTTTTGAATGGGGGGAAATATCAAATGAGATCCAAACAGAACCCAAAGACAACATGAGGGTTTAAGAAATATTCATTTTAAACTAAACCAAAACCAAATCTTTATCTCAGTGTCATGGAATTTTGTGACTTTTGTTACATTACCTACATCTGTAGAGGATGTACTGTCATCAACTTGCTGCGCGAGCATCATAAGATCCTCCACAATTTCACCAACTACCTCCATTGTTTAAAATAAATCGGAGTCTGTGTGTTCAGGGCATCACCTCTTGACCGTCGACTGTGAGTGACGTCACGTCCCAACACGAACACGCCCCAAGCATAATCCCACCCTTGACGCTGATTGACAGGTTTCCGTGTAAGGCATTGGAAATGGAAATACTAAGGGAATTGCGATTTCATTTGAGTTTTGGCTGGCTACATACGCGACGCTGAGAAAGTGAAAAAGCAGACGTGGTAATTGAAATTGCTATTTAAATATGACAGGGTCAAGACTCGTAAGATATGGGAAACACAGTTGCAAACGGACTTTGCATTTCCATTTTAAATTTGGCAGTCACTGTGCGTTCGCTTAAACGAAAATGCAAACGGCAATGTGCGATTTGCATTTGCGTTTGGATTATGTCACATTTTATGCGTCCACAATTTGAAAACGCAATTGCAAATACAATTTGCAATTCCTTTTGAATAATGTCCGGAATATCATTCCATAGATTCATTCATAATTACAGCCACTTGCTTCGTTACTGAATGAATGAATGACTCTCATTACTGACACCTACTGGCGGTTTTAATTTAAAATTTAAAAGCATCACGTTTTTACCATCATTGCATATTTCTCTATTGAATTGTTATTTATTTAAAGCATTATTTATTTTATAAAGGTATTTGTAAAGGTAAAAAATGCACTGGAAAAATTTATTTGAGGCGGAAAATATTGTCCCTTACTGAAAAAGGTGTGACTGCAGAGAGGGGGTACGCAGAAGGATGTTAAAAGCCTTAGGGCGCACGCCACTCTAAAAAGTTTGAGAACCACTGATCTATATGATATCCATTTAAACAACATAGACTAAACAATATATAGACTGAAATCGCGAAATGGCTTTAAACAATATTAAATTGTGAGCGAGACTTCTCAGCAATGAACAGGGTATTAAGTGATTTTAAACCATAATTCAAGAAAGCACAATTTGAAAATTGTCAATTAATTTTCTCTTGTGCTATCTTCCAAAATGGTTATGCAAGTTTGTTTCTATTTCAGATCAAAACTGACATGCGAAATAAACTTCAAAGAGAGCACCTTGCTGCATGCTTAAGGATTAGTAAACGGACCTGCCCCTGAAGCCTATCCATACAGGCTGGCCTTAGAACGTTTTTTTTTTTTTTCAATTCATTGCTCAGACAGAAACTGTCAACTTTGTAAAGTTGAAAAAACTCAGTTTTGGGAATCTTCATTATGAAAATATTTGTTCATGCTTGTAGTATAATTTTATGAATATGAATTTATGCATAATGTGAATTTCTAATGTGATTATTTCTAAATTATTAGTTAATGATATTGAGTATTTTCTGTAATAAATAGTTCAAACCTTTGTTTGACTAGTTTATTCTGAACACGCTCAATAAGCGCCACGCCACAAAATAAAAGTCACAACAACAAGCGCGGCGCTTACGTCACTTAGGAAAATGTTCCTAAGAGAACCACCCTGGTGGCTAGTTCCTAGAAGTAAGTTTCTAGAACTACCCGGTGTGAAAGCCCCTATTGTGTGAAACTGCAAGGCCCTTAAAGTGTCCCTAAACGTACCAAGAACATTTTCAGCATTTCACTTAGCCACATGAAATGATAATGTACAGTACCATTTGTGAATTCTGCGGGTAAGTGACCCTTTCGGAGCTGCTGCCAGTCATCTTCTCCTTTAGGAACTTCAATGTTACAGGCCAACTCCAGGATGGAAACACCCAAACTAAAAGAGAAGAGAAGAGAATAGAATATACAAATCTTTATACAATAATTTACAATTTATACAAATCACAAAATAACTAATTTGGTTCTTACCGCTGACATTTAAATATAAACAAGATAACATTCACTAACCTAAAGATGTCTGCAGCAGTCCCATACTCTCCTCTCAATAGCTCAGGGGCCATATATCTGGGGTCTCCTTCCTGTAAATCATCATCCATCTTCATTTCTCTCTTTTCCTCTATCTCTTGTTTTTGGACATCTCTAGGAAGCTTGATCAACAAGCCAAAGTCTCCAAGTTTGAGCCGTCCAGACTTTGTAATGAAAATATTTGCTGGTTTGATGTCCATATGGGCAAACCCATGAGCGTGCAAGTGGTCAAGCGCTGAAAGCATGTCACACAGGTATGTCCAGGCACTTGTCTCACCTGGTACAACACAAAACACACACACACTCGTCTTGAGTAACTTATATTTGCAATGCAATGCAAAAAAAATGCAATGTTTTAATATAAACCACTCTTTTGTTGCGGTCATTGGTGAGGGAGTTTTTCTTGTGTAGTTTGCTGTACCAGTGTGAAATGACGTTTCCTCAGCGTATAGCTGTAGGCTGGTACAGCAGAGTTCAGTCTGGATGTAGAGGTGACCAGCCTCCTCCCAAGCCGCAATAAAGCCCAGCACGTAAGGGTGTGGCAGTAGTCTCTCATGATTCCAAGCCTCAGTAATGCTTTTTGCTCGTTCAACCTCACCACGGAACCGCTGCACTGAACGCTTCACAGCGTACTGGCAACCATCCAAAAGACTCACCACCTGACAGACAAAAATGAATGAATGAATGAATGTATTTATATAGCACTTTTAGATACAACTGTACCGTCAAAGTGCTTTACAATGGGATCAGGGGTCTCTCCTCAACCACCACCAGTGTGCAGCATCCACACACCAGCTATAGGTGGAGAAGAGAATAAAGCCAATTCAATGGAAGGGGATTATTAGTAGACCATGATAGATAAAGGGCCAGTGAGGAAATTCAGCTAAGACACCGGGGTTACACCCCTACTCTTTACGAGAAGTGCCATGGGATGTTTTATGACGACAGAGAGGACAGTCACCTGAAGAACATCTGAAAAAACACAGTATCATTAGTGTATTCATTGATGATCTTGAAACATCACCATTATCTGAAATGTATCATGTATAAATGTATTATATGTATCAGTTTCAGAGTACATTCTTTACTTCAGCGAATCAAGTCTAGTATTTTGAAAAATATTTGAGACATTGGGCAAAAAAAGATGGTGGCTGATATTACTTCTCACTGGAAATAGAAGTACACATCCTGCAGAAATAGTATGAATATAACATAAAGCCTTAGAAGGCATGTAGCATGTCTCACCTTGAAAACCTCACCAAAGGAACCTCGTCCAATCAGGCCCAGGTTGATAAAGCACTGGCTGAAAAAAGACTGCAGTCGAGACGGGTCGTACACAGAGCGAGAAGGGGGTGACTCAATAAGGGAGCGTGACAGGGGCGTCCACGGAGTGGGGTGATGGAGAAACACTCGGCTGAGGGGGGGGCATCCTTTTGATGGTGGCCGTGGCGGTAAAGAATGAGATAATGGCCGCGGAGGGGACAGGGAGGAAGATGATGAGGAAGAGAAGGGAGGTCTCCGTTTCTTTAGGGAAAAGGACTGCTGGGCATGAAAGAAGTGGGTAGGCAGAGGGAGAGGGGCGCTGACCACTGATGTCTGATAAGAAGACGACATAGGAAATGTATAATCAGTTCTTCTAATGTAAATGTAGGCTTGACAAATTTTCAGAAGATTACTTCAAATTATAGAATTGTGAATGCTGACTGCTCATCCAGATGCTCCACATCAATATGCACTAACCTATAACAGAACAGGAGATGGGGTGTTTAATATTACGACTGAAATATAATTTATGACATAAAATACACAAATGAAGAAAACAATACCAAAACAAATATATATTCAACCATCAATTACTAAGTTGACAATACTACAAGGTACCATTACAAAAAAATCTGGCAGTAAACAGTACTTTGATGGTATCAGATGGTGATACCATAGCACTGAATAATTACCATTACCAAAACATGGTAAAAACCATGGTACTTTTGTTAGCGACAAATTATTTTAAGATAAAAGACTTGTCTTGATGATTACCATAACGGTAACCACATTGGTTACTTTTTAATTGTCCACGGAACACCAGCACAGTATGCAGGCCTACATCACAGAATACCAAGTGTTACCAGGGTAAATCTACATGGTATTACCATCGCATTTATATATAAATAAAACAGTAACATACTTTGTGGCACAAATTAAAGTATAAATTGTGTACCGTGAATGATCATTTAGGAGAATATTTCAAATAATATTACATTATGTGCTAGTACAGTACATCGACAGATAATACAAATTGGCATTATCCGATTAACGTGTGTTAAGAAAAAAAAAAGTTCTTATCGGAACTGAAGCAGTTGTGATGATAATGAACTTTTCAGAAAGTAAACATAAAAAAGAAATGCACTCCTTCAAAGGGATCTTCCGTCACAAATATTTATTATGTTTCAGAAACGTTACATACCTACATGTTGTGTTGCTCTTGGTTGGTATTCAAATATCCATTTCTTTTAATCAATCAAATATATTATTATTAATCATATCTCGCGCCATACGCGTTCAAATACTTCAGGAGCGGGCGATGACGTGACACCGTGTGCGTTCTCGGTGCATTGTGGGATAGTGGAGAGTTATTCTTCTTCTTCTTCTTCTTCTTCTTCTCGCTCTCTCTCCCCCGGATGTGCCAATACATATAGTGACATTTTTGTAATATTTTTTTATGCTTCAACAACACAAACAAACAAATCTCTGAATATATAACCGCAATTGTTCAACGCATTGTGACGTGCCATTGGCTTCTGTGCGTCAGATGCCATGTCACTTAGGCTACGTTTACACGGAAACGATCTGAAGAGAAAACGCAAAAGTGATCACTTTTTATTCTGCGTTTAGACCATAGGTTTAGACGAGCGTTATCGGGGGGGAATCTGCGTGCATATGGTGACGCAAAAGTGTGTGAAATTCAATGTAGTATGCACTCCAGGCGGCTATGTGGCAATGTGAAGCACTGATCGGTGCCTTCACTGTCTAGCAAACTTTTGCGTTTTGTTAGGCTTGTTTGAGATGAGCAAAATCTGCGCAGAATCGATCACCGGTGATCAGCGCGAGATGCATGCCGGTTAGAAATGTGTCCGAGAGCGGTCCGCCTTGCTCTGATGTCATGCTGACGTATGTCAAAAATCTCTCGCGAGCGCAAGGCACACCTGTCGGATTCTGAAGTCGAGCGCAGTTGCTCTCCACTGACTGCGCTGATCAAAAGCATGATGGGAAACGACTTGCTGACGACACAGCTTGATGTTCATTTGGTTTAAACAACCGTGATGTATTGTTCTCTTTTAAAATGTTTGATTTTAAAACTCTGATATCATGTTTTATGTGTACGTTATGTGGTAATATTCCCAAACTATCTCGAGGTAATACATCTCAGTGCGATCTCTATGGGTTATGCAATGTAATTTTTATTTAAAAAAAGAAAGAAAAAAACCCAACACATTCTCACCCCAAAACGTCACATACTGACGGGTCTTGACCATACGGCAACATACGACGAAAAGGGTACCCCTAAAACGTCCATATGTGACGATTCGGGTTATGGGTAGGTTTAGGTACGCGTACACGACAGCTGCGCACAGCTCGGACGCGGACTACTTGTATTTATACTTTCTTGCTGAGGTCCGCTCGGTAAACGCGTTAAACGCATGCGCAGTAGATCGGTCTGGCCAGTATAATCGATAATATTTTAAATATTTATAGTTTATATTTGCATTTATGTCAAAACCTAGACACTTTCAAACATCAAAAATGTATTAATATGTATTCGTGTCAAAATGACATAACATCTTTTCCTATTCTATTTTGCCTGGAAACGCTTCCAACAGGCTTGCGTGAAAAATAGGCATTGGTTCTATTTCTAGAATGCACGCGTTTTCCGTTTTTTCAAATTCGGCGTCCATGTTATTTCCATCTCTTTCGCGGTTTTAACCTAATGAACGCGCGCCCTTGGTCCGCGCGGTCACAAAAAATGGGAGGCACGCGCCAGTCCGCAACGAGCCTCCGCGCGCACCCCCGATGACGATTTTTACGTCACGCGGACCCTTGCGGACCCTCGCGCCGTCGCTTATGTCTGCGTCTCATATTGACGTTATAGGGGTACCCTTTTCGTCGTATGTTGCCGTATGGTCAAGACCCGTCAGTAGCCGCGTTTCCATTACAGATTTGCGCAAATGTTTTGCGCTATTATCTAAATATCGATAAAAAACTATTGCGAAATGACGGCGTTTCCATTAACCGATGTTATGCGACTAAAACGTCTTTTTTTCTCTCGCGATAAGTCATTCCAAAAATCACGGCAACGGACGTTGGTTATAATATCACAGCCACCGCATTAGACATTATTATTATTATTATTAATGGAAGGAGACGTGGTGTGTTATCCAAGCATTAATGGCAGGGAAAGACCCCCGAACGACACGTATAAGGAGTTTCTGGGTTTTTCGCCCTCATTCCTGCTCCGAGGATTTGATTGTGGCATTTCTTTGAGATTTAGAATCCAGAATTCCTATAGGCAAATTATTGTTTCTTTTATGAATTTAATAAAGAATTCTGTCTCGTATTCTGTCTAAACGATCCATGTAGGCTACTTTTGTGTCTGTTTTTCCTTTTTTAACCCCTACTTGAAAAACGAAAAATGAACGGTTGTTGTCTTTTTAAAACGCAAAGTTGAACACCAAAATTTTAATTTGAACTGGCTACACACAACTGCTGCGCTTTGTTTATGACTTTTTGCCCCTTTATTAAACATTTAAAATATTCACAAAATTAATATGGAAAACATGTCGATTTTACTGGTTTTCTAAGGCCAAATTAGAAACTGTGATGTCTTTCCCGCAGTGCTGAATGAGAAGAGCCATTTAATAAACTATTGTTTTCTAAGTGTCGGCTAAAATCACATCTCCATCTCCGCTGTTAAGCAGATGAAGAGAGAAATGCAACTTTCATACGGATTAGCCTACATAATCAGAAGGTAGGCCTATTAGCTTTCGATTCGAATTTGTTCGTTTTAAACTGGACATTTCAAGCTTTAGCCTACATAGGCTATATTTTGTTTCAGTTCTCGCGCTCCAGTTTACGGAGATCATGAAAGTGCGTCTGATTGTTTAAGCACAGCGTTTTCTTGTTATTGTGAGTTTACACAAATAAAAGTGGTTGAGAATAATGTATTATTATTTTCTGTCTGACCAGAAAATAAGTTGTTTCCACTGTTGATAGGAAAATGCAAGTGTTCGCACCCACGCCTCCGTGCCATGCAGTGCGCGCTCCACGCTCAGCTTTGTTCATTTTTTTTGCATAAAAGCGTCTTCTAAATATAGCCTATTAAATGTTATAATAAAATAATATAAAATTATTATTATTTGCGTAGCTATACATGGACTTTAAACACACTGCGTCTTCTAAGTCAGGTGACTGTAAATGCGCAAAAACTGTTTCCATTGCAGTTTTGCGAAATATTCCTTTTTCGAATTGCCTGAAAAACCACCTCATGAGAGCGTAAAAACTTTTTTGCGATAAATGGGAGTTTTTGCGAAATTGACGTGTTTCCATTAAGCGTACTTTCAATTCGCAATTTCAATTTGCGCAATTTGAAGGGTAATGGAAACGCGGCTAGTATGTGACGTTAGGGTTAGAAAAAAGAAAAAAAATTCTTTTCTGTATGTGCTCTGTATTAAAGAAAAAAGACTAAACATGTATTTGGAATGGAATTAAATAAGTAGGCTACTTTGGGTGTCTTGTTCATTATATTTATTTTCATATAAAAGCAACAAAACTTAAATTCCATCCAATTTATTAGCAACACTGTGCACGAGCGTGAATCCCGTGAATCCCGCGATATCCGTCTTTGATCTCGCAGGTGTCAGATCCACTGCGAGAAGAGAGATCTGGGGTGCGTTTCCCGACAGCATCGTTAGCCAACTATGGTCGCAAGTTCCGTCGTTATCAGCATAGTTCAACGATTTGGTCTTTCCCGAAACCATCGTTCCAACGAACGTTCGCAAACAGCATCGCAAACTTGTGTGGTTGGAACGACAGCTCTCGAGCTGTCGTTAGAAGCATAGTTTCTAGTTTACATGAGATGTAGACTGAATAAATCCTTATCTTTAGCAAAATAAGCAAGCTGACATTCAGTAGGACCCGTGTTATTTATTTAGAATACATAAATGTAATTTACGTCTTTTAGTTTGTCAAGAGATTTAAAGCACCGTTTTTGAAGACTGCGCATGTGCGAACGTGCTCTAATATGTAAGAACGAGCCAAATATTGAGTCTGGTAATAAAGCAAAATAACTGAGAAAAATTAGAAATGGTCTTTAGATGCCATGTCTGTAACTTATATGACAAAATCTAGCGTTAATTCGATCTCAAACAGATGAATTAAAATAAGTTATTAGTCCACCACGTGCGAGACGTCATAAACCAACGTGGTTGAACGATACTTTGCGACAGACGGTTTTGGGAAACAGTCGTGACTAGCTAGTTGATTTCTCCAACGATGCATCGTACTATGGTAGTTAAGCAGCGAACTATATAGTTGTACGGGAAACGCACCCCTGTCCGGCTTGCCGTCGCTTTTTTCGCTCCTCCTCTCACTGCAGCCGCCTACTCTCGCATACATTTCAGGCGAGGCAAGGCGCATCTCAAACAAGCCTATTGTCTCTGTTTATACTCGACGCGTCCGCACGAGCGCGAAGGTGCGCGCGGCAAAAATGACGTCGTCGCGGTGTGGGCGGTCGCGCGCGTTGGGTGCGCAAGGGCCCATTTCGCCTGGCGGTGTGCACGGCAGATTTTGTAACAACGCGCGCGGCGCCGCATCCGAAGATGAACGACTTCGAGCCGAATCTGGCCGAGCTCGAACATTTCACCACACTGGCACCACGTCTAAATGAGTTGCTTATTTTAAAAATGAGCATACAATAGCATAAAAACGTATTTTTAATGAGGTCCATGTTTAATAAAAATGCTCACGAAACTTAATGAAATGTTTAGTAAAATTAGAAAATATGTAAGAGATCGTTAATTTAGTTATGTTGTATACACATTCTCATATCCATATATTTTGTTTTATTGTCACTAGTAATAATCTCAGGGTTTACTGGGTTTTACACGATTCTTTTTGTAGTGTGGTATTGGTGGCCGTGTACTAAAATAAACATTGTCACGTGTGTACGTGTATAGCTTCTTCTCACCTCTGATTCCTGATGGTTTATTACTCGAGTCGCCCCCTGTCGTTTCAAAGAATAGTACAACGGCGAGTGCGTCAAGTATAAACGCCTCGTCCGTTTGGGGAGGTGCGCGCGCAGTCTGCGGAGACTCGCGCTGCGGAGCCAGGCGAAAGTATAAACAAGGCAGACGGAAACGCGACGGTGGAGCGTTTTTAAGATTTCCACTCTGGAGGGTGGTTTCACTTTTTTGCGTTTTTAAGCCCCGAAAACGCCGTCGCCGTCTAAACGAAAGGCACATCTGATAAAATATTTTTACTTTTTCAACCGCGAGCGTTCTCGTGTAAACAGGGAGGCATTTATAACTGAAAGATTTACAAACAAGACTGAGCTTACATTCAATCATCACATCACAATAAAGACAAAGGGGAAAGAAAGAAAGAAAGAAAGAAAGAAAGAAAGAAAGAAAGAAAGAAAGAAAGAAAGAAAGAAAGAAAGAAAGAAAGAAAGAAAAAAAGAAGTCGTTTATTATTATTATTATTATTATTATTATTATAAAACCAAAATCTTCCAATAAGGAGTACAATAAAATGCTTTGGGACTTTTCATCCCTCTCAATGTCTTCAAATTTACTAGAAATTCCTCATTAAAAACCAGTAATCGTGGAGGAATTTTGAAAAATTTACATTTGTGTATGTAAAATTTCAGCAAAAGCAACACATTATTTATTACATAAGATACCTTTTTATCCTTAGTCAAGTCAAGTCAAAGTTTATTTATATAGCACTTTTTAAAAACAACAGGTGTTTAACAAAGTGCTGTACACACATATCCTTTATCAATAATGCAAACAACCAACATGACTTAAAATAAAAGGACTAAAAAACAAAAACAATAAATCAATACTCTCACATAGCATCAAATGCCAAGCATCGAAATGCTCTTTCACCTCTGCTTTTTAATTTCACCCGAGGGACAACCAACAGCAAATGGTCAGCAGACCTAAGCGCTCTTGACGGAGCATATTGCCTAATCAGTTCTGACATATACTTAGGAGCAAGGCCATGAAGCGATTTAAAAACAAACATCAAAATTTTGAAGTTAATTCTAAAATAGATTGGCAACCATGAAGAGAGGAAAGAACAGATGTAATATGTTTGCGCTTTCGTGTCCCTGTCATCAAGCGAGCTGCAGCATTCTGAACCCTCTGCAGACTCTAGAGAGAGAGGCCTGACTAATGCCTATATATAGAGGCCATTACAATAGTCTAGACGCGATGAAATAAAAATGTGGAGAAGTCTTTCAAAGTCTCTAGAAGACAGAAATGATTTCACCTTGGTGAGTTGTCTCAATTGGAAAAAGCTCGATTTAACTACCAAGTTAATCTGTTTATCCAATTTAAAATCACAATCCATGGTGAAACCTAGATTTTTGACATAAGGTTTCACTAGTGGATTCAACTCACCAAGATCAAAATTTAGTGATTCATAAGTACCACCGGGAGTAAAAAGCATAACCTCTGTTTTGTTTTCATTAAAACATAAAAAGTTCTGTGCCATCCAAGCTTTAATTTCCTCGAGACACTGGAATAAAGGCGCTAAGGTGCAAGTGTCTTTTCTTTTCAAAGGCAGAAAAATTTGGGTATCATCTGCATAGACATGAAACGAAATTCCAAATTTCCTAAAGATATGACCCAGGGGCAGTAAATACAAGGCGAACAACATAGGCCCCAAAATTGAGCCCTGGGGGACCCCAGACGTGAGAGAAGCCGTAGAGGAGACAAATTCTCCAAGGCGAACTGCAAAAGTTCTTTCGGACAAATACGACTTAAACCATGCCAGCGCAATACCCTCAACACCAACATTCTTCTAAACGTGAAATTAAAATCCTATGGTCTAAGGTATCAAATGCAGCTGAAAGGTCCAATAATAATAAAATCGCACAATTTCCTGAGTCAGTGGTAAGTAACAAATCATTTGAAACCCTCAACAATGCAGTTTCTGTACTATGCAAAGACTTAAATAACAACCGAAACTTAACAGTTTCCCAAAACAGTCTCAGCCTTACAGGTATTCTTAGCTCATTCCAGAACGTGTTTTTGCACTGAAAAAAAACAAGTGTTCAACCATTTCTATCTCTAACTTGCATATTTGACATAAAATTTAATCCCCAACATTAAATCTTATTCTTATTCTTTTGCTTACATTTTCTATAATAAGTTGTTGTATTTTAGGTATTATCATTGAATATTTCACTTATATATTACACTTTAGAGGAGCAGCTTAGATTGCATTTACCAAAAAAAGCATCATGGCTCATGTATTCCCAACGTTGTCCATAATTATTTCTAATTTCTAAAAGAAGGACTAAAATTATGTTTGAAAATCAATTACCAATGTAATAATACTTTTTGAAGTCACACTGCAACAAAAAAAGTATGCCACCACATTTTTTGAATACAGCAGTAGGAATCTCAAACCAGAGAGAGGACTTATCATTAATGAAAGACATCTAAGTTTAATGACCCATTCATAATATCAAAGTCAATCATTTTAAGACCACATTCTTCATAATCTTTAATCATATCTCGTTTACGTATAGAATGAATCTTAATTTTCCATATAAAATGAGTTTAATGTGTTAATTGCCTTTATCTTTTTTTTTTTTTTTTTTTTGCAGAAACTAGCTAGAGAGAAACATGGATAGATGAATCTAGAAAGATTCTCTACTTTCATTTAGATTTCTCCACAGTTTTATCAATATTTACATTTTCTAAATTATCCACCATCTTAGATAACCAGATACCTAAATATTTACCTTCATTTTTAACTGGGATATTGTACAATGTTAAATTAGGATGATCATGAATGGCCAATAGCTCACATTTTGACATATTTATCCTTAAACCTAGCCTGGCTAACGTCAGACCTCTTTCTCATTGAGACGCTGTGTCCCAAAGTGAAGGCTGCGTCCTTTGAAGGACACGTCATTCGAAAGACCCAGCCCAGCCTTCCCAGCATTCGAAGGGCGCTCCGAGTCTAGCCTTAGTAGGATTAATTGCCACCAGGTGTTCCCCATTATGCTGTCGCCTAGCAACGCTGCGAAAGGAGAGCTGCCATCCTACGTGGCATTTATTAAAAATAAAAATGGAGCAAGATTTCATCTTTTTATTTTTTTATGTTTTACTGGAGGAGATGGTGGGGATGTTTCATCCCCGGCGCCGCCGGCTGATGTATCTCCGGCTTTGTCAAGACCGTGGCCAGGATAAGTAAACTGGTTTGCTGCATCCCAATTCAGAAGTTGCGTCCTTACTTGCTGGAGTACACAAGTATTGGGTGTACTTGAGTAATGTTATGATAGGCTACTTATGAAAATACAAAATACACATAAAGCTGTTCAAATGTTTAGTTATAGGCTAAGTTACTTTACGAAGATGCGATTTTTATGGATTTTATTCTCTTGATCATGGTGATCTTATTCAGGCATGTTTTCAGCGTGCTTTGTTTCCATATATATATATATATATATATATATATATATATATGGGTGATTCTCCAACTAGGAGCACTTTTGGCACTGTGAGTTTATGGAAAATTCACTCTCTTAAAACACTCTTAAAACAATCTTCCTAGCTTCATTCATTTGTCTTCTAACACAATATAACAGTGGGCAGTTTTAGAATTCCATGGATTATTATTATTTTTAACAGTTTTTCTGAAGAGCGCTGTCAAAGATGTCATTTCCACCACTTTTCAATTTATGTATTTTATTACAATATAATATTGTAAAACGTACTCGGTTACCTAATGTAACCTCGGTTCTCTCTAGAAGAGGGAACGAGTATTGCGTAAGTTAGCTTACGCTATGGGAAAGTTATCTTTTCTCGAGATCTGAAGCCAAAAAATTATCCTTAATTTTGTATTTATTGTCAACGCAGTGCGACAGCCGGCAGACCATGGCAGGCTACATAAGCGTGCTCATTGGCTGTCCAGCGGCAACTGCTGCAGCCTACCAGTGAGCCCTGTGTGACGTGGCTAGCGTGTATATAAGGAAGGGCTCACAGGCTGAAAATCTGGTTTTCATAATCTGAAGCGCAAAAGCTCTTGGCGCGACACGGCAGGTTACGCAATACTCGTTCCCTCTTCTAGAGAGAACCGAGGTTACATTAGGTAACCGAGTACGTTCTCTTACGAGAGGTTCTCTCGTATTGCGTAAGTTAGCTTACGCTACGGGAACCCTTTGTCAACGCCGTGCAGGCCGAGCATCCAGTGCATGAGTCCCAGGGAAACCGGGGAAAAACCACATGCTGGAACAGGTGGCTGGTCGGAGAAACGGGCCAGCACATGTAATAAGCACTTCATATAAAATAGAGCGGCGCTGCCGGTCTATGTATCAATGTAGGAAATGCGGCCAGCAGCGCGGGCCAGCACAGTACATAAGCACATCATAGGGGAAAATAGAGCGGTCTCACCGGTCTATGTGTAGAGAGAATAATCCCCAGCGCAACTGAGTGGAGGATAGGCGGCCAGCGGCGCGGACCAGCACCGGTACACAGGCGCGTAATGGGGACAAGAAGACAGAGCGGCACAGCCGGTCTGTGTACAGAAAAACTCTTCCCTTGGTGCCATTTACCAGAAATATTAACAGTACATGAACGTAGTCTGCACATGAGCAACTGGGCAGAACATACATATCACTTATACTGATTACAGTTTAGCCTGCAAGGCGGGAACTTCCAGGTTATAAAACCTCACGAATGTAGATGGGGAGGCCCAGCCCGCCGCCATGCACATATCGTGAATAGAAATCCCGCTGGACCAAGCCCACGACGAGGCCGTGCCTCTAGTGGAGTGAGCTCTGATACCCATAGGGCACTGCAGGTGTTTGGAGGCGTAGGCTGCTGCGATCGCGTCCACTATCCACCTGGACAGGCCCTGTTTCGAGGCGACGAGACCCTTGGTGCGCCCACCAAATGAAACAAAGAGCTGCTCGGAACGCCTGAAGGCGGCGGAGCGCGTGATGTAAACTCTCAGTGGAGTCATTTGGTCCGAACTCAAGACATGCGGGGCTAACAGATAGCGCGTGTAGATCCCCCACGTGTTTTACTGAAGACAGAGCTATCAGAAAAACGGTTTTGAACGAAAGGTATTTCAAATCCATGGATTCAAGCGGTTCAAAGGGAAAAGCCTTCAGGGCCTCCAGGACCAAGGACAGATCCCAAATAGGAACCGAGGGGGGCCGCGGGGGATTCATCCGTCTGGCTCCTCTGAGGAAACGAATGATGAGCTCGTTCCTTCCTATTGCACGGCCGCGCGTCGTCTCTTCTTGTAGGAAGGAGAGCACCCGTGGAACCCCACATGTACGTGGATCCAGGCTCTTAGTAGCGCACCATTTAGAGAACACAGATCATTTAGACGCGTAGAGCCTTCTCGTGGAAGGAGCTCTAGACTGCGTGATCGTGTTTACGACCCCTTCTGGCAGGTCAACGGGTATCCGTTGATTATCCGCGCATGCAGAGACCAGCGCTCTGGATGGGGATGCCAAATTGATCCACCGGCCTGAGATAGGAGATCCTTTCTCACTGGGATCGGCCATGGGGCTAAGTGCGACAGCCTCACTAGCTCTGGGTACCAGATTTGGTTCTCCCATCGCGGAGCTATAAGGAGCACTGGGTGGTGCGTTTCCCTGATCCTCTTGATGACCTGTGGTAACAGGGAGATCGGAGGGAAAGCGTACAGCGGGAGGCTGGGCCAGGTTTGGGCCAGCGCGTCCTCGCTCTTTGAGAAGAACGTCGGGCAGTGAGCGTTGTCTTTTGACGCAAAGAGGTCGACTTCCACCCTGCCGAATAGGCGCCAAAGTGACTGGACTGTCTGAGGGTGCAGAGACCATTCTCCCGGGGGAATGATGTCTCTGGACAGTCTGTCTGGGCCGACGTTCAAGTGGCCCGGCACGTGCGCGGCTCTCAGCGAGCGCAGTGAGTGATGAGCCCACGCGAGAAGGCGTTCTGTCAGTTTGCAGAGGTTCCTGGATCTGACACCGCCCTGTCGGTTCACATAGGACACCACGGACATGTTGTCCGAGCGGACTAGCACATGGTGATCCCGTATGAATGGGAGGAAACGTTTGAGCGCGTTCTCGACCGCTATCATCTTCAAACAGTTTATGTGGAGGCATTTCTCCTGGTCTGACCACAGGCCAAAGACCGGTTTGCCCTCGAAAAGAGCGCCCCAACCTAAGTTGGATGCGTCCGTCGAGATAACTTTGCGGTGCGAGACGGCTCCCATTGTCACTCCCCGCTGGTACCAGTCGGCCGCTAACCAGAACTTCAGTGCTGAAACGCAGCTCTGAGTCACTCTGATTCGAAAGCCACCGGAAGCCCAGGCTCTGTGAGGCACTTGGGCATTCAACCAGCGTTGCAGCGGGCGCATACGCAGTAGACCCAGGCAGCTGAAGCACTGCTGCAGCTGAAGCCATACAACCCAGCATCCTCTGAAATGTCTTGAGAGGTGCGGTGCTGCCCGGCTGGAAAGACGCGGCCAGGCGTCGATTATAGTGCGCGCGCTGTGTCGACAGGCGGGCTGTCATTGCCACAGAGTCCAGTTCCAAACCCAGAAAAGAGGTAGACTGACTGGGCAGTATTGAGCTCTTGGTCCAGTTGACCGTGAGACCCAGGCTTTCCAGGTGGCTGAGAAGCACTGTTCTGTGAGCGATAAGCTCTTCCTCTGGCTGTGCTAGAATCAGCCAATCGTCCAAATAGTTCAAAATTCGCATTCCCTGACCTCTCAGGGGAGCGAGAGCCGTGTCCATGCACTTCGTGAATGTACAGGGTGCTAAAAACAGGCCGAACGGCAGGACGGTGTACTGATATACCTGACCGTCGAAGGCGAATCTCAAGAATGGCCTGTGACGGGGTATTATCTGGATCTGAAAGTAAGCGTCTTTCAGATCGAGGGAGATAAACCAGTCCCTCGGGCGAATCTGCGCGAGGATCTGCCTGGTTGTGAGCATTTTGAACGGTCTTTTCATAAGAGCTTTGTTCAAATATCTCAGATCCAAAATCGGTCTGAGAGCTCCGTCCTTCTTGGGAACGAGGAAATAACGGCTGTAAAAGCCTGACTCGCTCAGAGAAGGGGGTACCGGTTCTATAGCCCCTTTGCACAGAAGTGTCGCTATTTCTGCTCGAAGTAGATGTGCTACTTCCCCATTCACTCTCGTCTCGGTTCGCGCTCAAAAGCGCAGGGGGCGGCGAGCGAACTGCAGATTATAGCCCTTTTTTACTGTGCTCAGCACCCATTCTGACGCGCCTGGAATAGCTTCCCACGCTTTCGCGTGTGCGGCTATGGGCAGAATGGCCTCCGGGCTCTGATTGCCGCGTATCGCGGGCTCTCGGTGCTTAAATACGGCGGCTCACATGCAGCGATGGCTGGCCGTTTTACACACAGTGTCCCGGTGGCTTTGGATGGGGAACATATAGTGTGAGGCGCAACGCGCGAGAGCGGCGTCAGGGGCGAAATGTTTGTTAGTATGTGAGCGCTCGAGGGCGGGGACAGGACTTACATTTGAAACATGACCGGTAGTGAGAGGCCGTGTAACAGCAGGGGCGTAAAACCCCCTGCTGTTTATATATATATATATATATATATATATATATACATAAGGTATGCTAGCCTACTCCCGCTCGCCTTCGGATGCAGCCTTTTATGGTACGTATCTGTATAGCAACAATTCCTTACAATTGTGCTCGTTTCATTTTCAAAATAACCTGTGGTTGACTGTAAGCACTGTCACATACAAATGTGAAGTAATGAGGGTTTTTTTCTCTCTCACTGGACAGTAACACTACAAACCCATGGTATTTTACAATATGATGCATTGTTGTATAGTAAACTACTCAACAGTAAATTACTTTAAATATAACAACCTTCAACATATTCAGAATTAAAATGCAATATACACATAGCCAAGCAGTAATATGAATGCAACAACATATCTAAAAACCCTGACAAGGAGGTTTTTTATGCAGAATACATGACTGTACTTTTACTCTTCATATCTTAAGTAAATTAAATAAGTATGCAAGATAACACTTGTACATAAGTAAGGTTTTAAATATAACTACAAAAAATTCCCCAATGTGCCATTAATACTTACTAAAAGTAGTTTAAGTATCACTATATCTTCCAACAATTACTTTGTCACAACTCTAAACAATTTCTCTTTTGTTTGTTTCTCTAAATCAGACCAGACCCCTGTACTGCAGGATAAACCTGAGCGTGCCAGTGCTGGACAGGTTTTTTAATGACCGTGAGTCCGTGACACACGACCTGATTTTCGGCTGAGCAGGGAGGCCCTGAGAGTGCTGCTGGACCTGTTGAGAAGTGACCGGCAACACAGATGGGGTTCCACAATAGAGACCCTGGTATTTCTTTTCTGGCTGGAGTATGGTACATCGTACAGGGTCGTCTCCAAAGCATTTGATATACCTCGTTCCACTGTCCACTGCATTGTCCACCGAGTCGCTGAAGAGGTGGTGGCCATCCGCCACCAGGTCATTCGGTTCCCCAACACCCCAGAAGACCTGGAGGCAGTTTGCTGTGGGTTTGCAGGGCTGGCCAGACACAGAGCTTTCTTGAAAGCTGCAGGAGCAATCGACGGCTGCCATGTCCACATCAAGCCTCCAAACGGCCCTGATGGTCAATGCTACAGGAACAGGAAACTGTTCCTGTCCATCATCCTCCAGGCTGTTTGTGACCATCAGGGCCGCTTCATTGACATCTACGTGGGCTGGCCCGGGTCAGTGCATGACGCACGAGTGCTCCGGTACAGCCCACTGTACAGGAGGTCAGTATACCCTCCTCCAGGGCACTTCATCCTCGCAGACGGCGGGTAACCATGTCTCCAACACCCACTCCCCCTCATCACTCCCTACAAGAGGCCAGTACTGGGTGTGGGAGCCCAGCGCTTTAATCTCCATCATTCCAGGGCACGCTCCATTATAGAGCGTGCTTTTGGGATGATGAAGACCAGGTTCCAATCCATCTTCCTGCAAGCGCTGGAGGTGCACCACACCTTTGTACCTCATGTAAGTTAAATGAAAAATACATTTGCAAAAAACATAATTAACTTCTTTCTTCCAGACCATATCATTTTTTGTTTTGTTTTTTCATTTCAGGTAATCACAGCCTGTGCCATCCTCCACAACATGTCTTGGGGTTGGTGACATCATGGCCCCAGAGGATGAGCACGAGGAGGATGAGGGGGAGCATGTTTTGGAGACGGTCAGTGGGGCTCCCTGGCGTGACCAGCTGTTTGCAGAGGTGTCTGCCCTGGAGGAGCTTCCCATTGACCATGATTATTTGTAACAGGCAAGTCAGAGAACTTTAAAGCTATTATGGCCAAAATCAAAAATTAATGTCCATAGAATGGGTTTACATGTTGACATTTTTTGATGCTTTGATTTGAGGATGCGAGTTACTTTATTTTATTCTTCCCTCTTTTTGAAATGATCTCAGTGAGATGGCAGCCGTCGATAGAGTCAGCCCAGCAAACCTGTTGTTAGACAATGCAGTGGACAGTGGAAATTATGCAGTCAAACACTCTGGAGAACATCCTAGATCAGGGGTGCCCAATCCTGCTCCTGCCGATCAACTGTCCTACACAGTTTATCTCCAACCCCTAATCAAACACACCTGTCTTTAATTTTCAAGTGAACCTGAAGACCTTAATTGTTTGCTACAGGTGTGTTTGATTAGGGTTGGAGATGAACTGTGCAGGACAGTCGATTGGCAGGAGCAGGATTGGGCACCCCTGTCCTAGATGATGTCCCACCCACCGGCAGAGAGGCCTTACCAGGGTCTCTATTGTGGAGCCCACCCGGGTCCAGCAGCTCCACCAGGGTCTCCCTGCTCAGCTGAAATCTTAATTTATGTACTGTTCATTTAAATTATGTTGTCAGATGATATTTAAGTTATGTTGTAAATGGTTATTTATTATTTATAAAACGTTATTTATCTATATAATTTATTTTTTCCAAATGTTATTACAAAATATTGTTTGTTTGTTTGTTTTCAAATTGCCTGCCAAACCTGACATTAAAAAAATAAGCAATGTCAAGAACTATTCCTTTTTATTTAATATCCCAACACATCAAGTTATTTAAAAAATAAACAATACACAGAAATGGAACAAAAATAATGTTTATTATTCATTTTAAATAAACTGTACACAAGTTTGAAAAAAAAAACACCTCATTTAATATAACTTAGATTACAAAAATAAACTGTGCAAAACTTAAGTTTCCTCTTTTAAATATATATATATATATATATATATATATATATATATATATATATAACCTCATTTAATGTAAATAAAAAAAACTGTACAGAACGAAGGTTTCCTCTTTTATATATACATTTTAAAAAAACAAACAAACTATATTTCTCCACCATACGCTCAAGAAGAGCAAACAGCCTGTCCATCCTCTCCCTGCTCTCTCGAGCTCTCCTCTCCTCTGCCTCCCTTTGCAGAGCCATGTCCTCTCTAATGAGGTTCAGCATCTCCTCCTCATAGTCCCGCTTTCTCCGTGCTGGTCCTCCTGCTGGTGCTGGTGGTGGTGCGGGTGCTGGTGCTGGTGTTGCTGGCTCCTCCTCTCCGTGGCCACCCACTGCTGAACTTGACCCTGGTCTGTCCTCAGGGATTGAGGCGATGAGGACAGGGGGATTAGTAGAATGCCTCTGCCCCAACACCTCATCCATGAGGACAAACCAGGGCCACGTTTCAGCAGTGGGGTTCCCACCCACTCCCTCTCCTGTCCCAGGACACTTGCAATCCTAAGGCAGAGCAAATTAACCATGGCTTGTTAACAACAACAGCACAATACATTTCAGCAAAGATGTCTGTAACTTTCTTACTTTATATTTTGTTTTTAAGTTGTCCCATTTTTTCTTTGCCTGCATGGGGGTTACCTTCCCATCCCCAGCAGACTCATTTTCTCCAGAATTGCTCTAAAAAAGCAGAAAAGGGTACTTATGAAAAATTATAACACAGGGGTGCAAATGAAATATTAACATTAATGCATTGTTAACACTGAAAAATGACACATCAGGACATGCATTCAAAATAGTTTAGAAATCATATTTCTGGATACTCAAATGTGGTTAAAACCTTTGTAGACATAACTTGCACGACAGCACTACAAAAACACATAAAAGTGAAACCCATTGCATCATCTACTGCTTTTCTTATTGTTGTGGGTTGTCTAGGGTGAGTGATATTTATTATAATACACAAGTGAGACAGACTACTGCAAATTTTACAAGTAACGTTAGGTGTTGTCTCACCTCCAAGCCACGCTGGCGGAGTTTTTTACCCCGGTAAATAAATGGTCATTTTCAGACCGCAATTTAAATAAATTGAGCGGTCTGCTCCTTGCTCCCTGAAAATTATTCAAGTAATTAGCACAAGTTTTGCGTCTAACCACCTGACAAACAAAGCCATCCAATGGTAACAAAGGAGTTAAGATGAAGTTTATTAGAAAGAAAAACTTGTGGCTTTTGACTGTGGTTTCGCTAGCTATTAAAGCAAATGAAAACATAATACTTACATTTAACTTTACTTACTGTTTTTTCAAATGAAAATGCTGTCGTCACCGGCGCGCAATGACTTATGGGGTAGGATAGGCATAGACAGAAGATGAGCACAGGGTGCTTCTCAATATCCTCCTCGTCTCCTCTCTCCTCCGTCCTCCATCCTATGACCCGGAAACCGATCGAGCACAGCCATCTTGAAGGACATCTCAATTCTCTAATTGCACTGCGAGGAGTTGAGGATCGAGGAGGCTTCCTGAGGAGTCATGAGCGAGGATACACGGGTGTATCCTATGCGGAAGAGTTTTATCGACTAAAACGTGACGCACGTATAAATTCTCCTCCCCCTTCACATCGGTCACAATAATTTTGATTTATACTTTACCTTTGCAGTTTATATAAACCACATATCTCACATATTTCAACAGGGTATCTTGCTTTATTAATATTTATTATGAATTTCTTAAATAAACAAACTTCAACAACATAAGGTCAGATCCTCTGAGCGCTGCTGATGACGCGGTGAAGTGACGCTTGAGTGATCAAGTATTCCAATGTATAAAAAAAGCTTTCATTCGATTCCTCCATCCTCGCGTCTTTTCCTTGCAGCCTTTCCTCACATCCTACAGGGGGAGGAGCTGAGACGCGAGGAAAGGAAGCGAGGAAAGGAAACGAGGATGCACAAATAAGAATTGAGAAGCACCCTCTGACTTTCTCTGGCACAGCACATGTCAGGACTTCTTCTATGGATTTATTGGCGGTGGCGGGTCGCATACCAACTTTATGGTGCATACCGCCACCACCTGTGCTGGAGTGTGAAGTGATTTCAGTCTAGATGTATGTTAAAAGATGTCTATATTCGGTAACACTTTAAAATACGGATCCTTCGTTAATGAATAACTACACAGGAACAAATGAGTAACACAATATTAACAATCTAGTAACTACAATTAACTAACAAGTAACTCTTATTAACGAATTAGTAAGTAATAGCACACAGATTTAAGTGGTAGTTCACTATTAACTAATTAATAACTACTATTTTTTAATACTTCACAGAGAACTACTGAATTTTTTTACAGATTTAAGTGGTAGTTCACTAATAACTAATCAATAACTACTATTTTTCAATACTTCCCAGAGAAATAATGAAAAAAATTCACAATTCATGCAAAACTAATTAATAACTAATGCAGGACAAATTACTAGCACTAGATTAACATTACTGCTAGATACTGTACACTAATTATCAATATGTAATAGCGTAGCAGACTTATGATTTGGGAAAGCTGTCAATAATTAGCCTATGCACTGCTGTCTTTTAGAGAACTATTCATAAACTAAATAATTTTTAAGAATTGTTTTTATAAATGCACTTGTCTGGAACACTTACCCTGTGGCCGATTTTCCGGCATTCCTCTGGACTGGCTTTGAATAACTAGACTCATCATGGTGAGTACTGGAACATACTGAGTCATCAGCCATCCAAATACCAGTTATTTTATTATTTAACCTACCTCTCAAAATTGTTTTTATGTATGTCTCTTTGCTCATATGTATGTCACGGTTTTCAGATGCATTGTTTCCTTCTTGTCTCGTGCCTTTGTTATTTGTGTGTGTGTCTGTGTCGCGTGGGTTGGGCGTGGCCCAAACAATCCTGTTCATTCATTCAATCTCTAATCAGCTCGGCGCCAGCTGCAACTCATCTCCATAGCCTATTTATACTCACCGGTTTCTTTTCTCCACTGTCAGATCGTTGTCGATGTCTAGATGTCTGGTGTTCCTCGTCTGTGATCGTGTGGTGTTGTTCGAGTTTCCTGTTACCTGTTCCAGTTCGTGTTCACGTCGGATTCATCATCATCATCATCACATCACCCTGCACCAGCTCTTCTCTCTGTGTTTGGCCATCGAGGTCCCTGCGCTGCCCACCCACCTGTGTTGTTTGTTGCCTCTGTTCGGCTTGTCTCAAATAAAGAGTTGACTGCACCTGCTTTTGCTTCCTCGTTATTCCAGTATGACAGAACGATCTGACCAGAGCATGGAAGCAGCGGGCGGAGCTCAGATCGCCATGGAGGCATTCATCAATCGCAGTATTCAACGCATGGATGCCCAGGAGGACGGGCTCAACAACACTGGTCGTGCGGTTCAAGCTCTGGTGGCGCAGGTGTCCGAGCTCACCCAGCAGGTCCAACAGCTGCGTGTTCCCACTGCGCCGCCCACACCGGCCGCTCCTCCTATACCATCTGATCCTCTCTCCCAGTCGGAACCTCGTCTGCCTGCACCCGAGAGGTATGCCGGAGAACCCAGTTTCTGTCGAGCGTTCCTGAATGCATGTTCTTTGCACTTTGCTTTACAGCCTAGAACCTTCAACAATGAGCGAGCCAAGGTCGCCTTTGTGCTGTCGCTGCTGACTGGGAGAGCGGCACTTTGGGGGACGGCGGTGTGGGAGAACCAAGACCCTTGCTGCGCGTCGTTCCAGGCACTCTCCGCCGCCATGAAGCAAGTGTTCGACCGGGCGGTCACGGGAAGAGAGGCGGCAAGAGTACTCGCCGAGCTTCGTCAGGGTGATCGCTCGGTATCGGATTATTCGATCGAATTCCGGACCCTCGCGGCAGAGTGCCGATGGAACGACGAGGCGCAGTGGGACATGTTCCTGCATGGGCTGGCTGACCGCGTCCAGAAGGAAATCTACGCCCTGGACCTGCCCACTACGTTGAACGGACTTATTGACTTAGCACTACGAGTGGATGCTAGACTGTCGAGAGTCGAGCGACATGCCCTTTCCGGTCGTTCATTTGGAGCTACAGAGAGTCTGCGGTCCAGCGGCATGGACGCGGTCAGCCCTACCCACGATCCCGAGCCCATGCAGGTAGGGCGAGCTCGGCTTTCCCGGGAGGAGAAGGAAAGGCGGAGGTCCCGTGGCCTTTGCCTTTACTGCGGCGGAGCGGGACATTTTTCCATCACGTGTCCGGTAAAAGGCCACGCCCGATAGTAACAGTGAGGCTACTATCGGGTGGGATCTCCGCCGAGAAGACCTCATCGACATCTACTCTCCTCCCGGTAAGACTAAGATGGTCAACACTTCAACACGACTGTCATGCACTATTGGACTCCGGGGCGGAAGGTAATTTTATGGACTACACTCTTGCACATAACCTCCAGATCCCCCTTCAGTCACTTCCTCAAGACATTTCTGTTCACGCTCTAAATGGTCAAGAACTTCCTATGATTTCACTCTCCACTGATCCCATCACCCTCATCACGTCTGGTAACCACTCAGAGACTCTGTCATTTTACATTATGGATTCACCTCTTGCACCCATAGTACTCGGACATCCCTGGTTAACAAGACATAATCCTAAGGTGGACTGGCTCCGTAAATCCATCACGGAGTGGAGCACTGAGTGTCATGAGTCCTGTCTTTTGTCTGCCTGTTCGTCTGTTCCTATGTCTGTGTTACAGGAGGAAGCAGTGGATTTGTCTAACGTGCCCGCGGAGTACCACGACCTGAGGGAAGTGTTCAGTAAGTCTCGAGCTGCTTCTCTACCTCCGCATCGTCCCTACGACTGTGCCATAGATTTATTACCAGGTAAATCTCCGCCTAAGGGCAAGTTATATTCACTTTCTGCTCCAGAAAGGGAGGCCATGGAGAAATATATTTCTGATTCTCTAGCAACGAAGTTCATTCGCCCTTCCTCTTCTCCGGCGGGGGCGGGATTCTTTTTCGTGGGGAAGAAGGATGGATCTCTGCGACCTTGTATTGACTACCGGGGGCTGAACAACATCACGGTAAAGAATACTTATCCTTTGCCGTTGATGTCTTCAGCTTTCGAGAGGTTGCAGGGAGCGTCACTTTTCACGAAATTGGATTTACGTAATGCTTATCATTTGGTCCGCATCAGGGAGGGGGATGAATGGAAGACTGCTTTTAACACCCCCAGGGGTCACTTTGAATACTTGGTCATGCCCTTCGGGTTGTCCAACTCCCCAGCAGTCTTCCAGGCTCTCGTCAATGACGTGCTGCGAGATATGGTCGATCAGTTCATATATGTTTACCTGGATGACATATTGATTTTTTCTTCTTCTCTCCAGGAACATGTGCAGCACGTCCGACGAGTGCTTCAGAGGTTGCTAGAGAATGGGCTTTTTGTCAAGGCGGAGAAATGCGAGTTCCATGCACAGTCGGTTCCATTTCTTGGGTACATCATTTCGTCTGAGGGAGTACGTATGGACCCTGATAAGGTTAAGGCTGTGGTGGAGTGGCCAATCCCAGATTCCCGCAAGGCCCTGCAGAGGTTTCTGGGATTCGCCAACTTTTACCGACGTTTCATTCGTAATTTCAGCCAACTAGCCGCACCTCTGACTGCCTTGACCTCCCCCAGAACTACGTTCAGGTGGTCAGACGCGGCTGAGGCCGCGTTTGCCAAACTGAAGAGCCGCTTCGTTTCGGCTCCCATTCTGATAGCCCCTGATTCTTCACGTCAGTTCGTGGTGGAGGTCGATGCGTCAGAGGTGGGGGTAGGTGCGGTGTTGTCCCAACGTTCTTCCACAGACGAAAAGATGCATCCCTGCGCGTTTTTATCTCATCGTTTGTCCTCTGCCGAACGTAACTATGACATTGGTAATAGGGAGTTGTTGGCAGTCAAGTTGGCGTTGGAGGAATGGCGTCACTGGTTAGAAGGGTCGGGGGTACCTTTTATCGTCTGGACCGATCACAAGAATTTGGAATACATTCGATCTGCTAAAAGATTGAACTCCAGGCAGGCTCGGTGGGCACTTTTTTTCGGTCGTTTTGATTTTACTCTATCGTACCGCCCGGGTTCTAAAAACATCAAACCCGATTCCTTATCTCGCATTTTTGATCGCTCCGAACGCCTGGTTACTCCCGAGTGCATTTTACCCGAGACCCTATTTGTCTCCACACTCACATGGGAGGTCGAGTCGAAGGTCAAGAAGGCCTTAGAAGGGGTAACGCCCCCGGTCGGTTGCCCACCGAACCGTTTATTTGTGCCGGAGGGACTACGGTCAGACGTTATTCAGTGGGGACATTGTTCCAACGTAGCCTGTCATCCAGGAGTGACTCGTACTAGTTTTCTGGTTAAACAACGATTCTGGTGGCCTCTCATGGCCCGGGACATTCACAGTTTTGTTTTGGCTTGCTCGGTTTGTGCCATTGGTAAGTCTTCCAATCGACCCCCAGATGGGTTACTTCAACCGCTGCCTGTCCCTTCGAGACCCTGGTCCCACATCGCGCTAGATTTTGTTACCGCCCTCCCACCCTCCCAGGGCAACACGGTAGTTTTGACCGTGGTGGACCGGTTCTCGAAGGCGACTCACTTTATTCCCTTGCCCAAATTACCCTCAGCCAAGGAGACAGCGGTGGCTGTCGTGGATCACGTCTTTCGTTTACATGGCCTTCCGATTGACGTGGTTTCCGACAGGGGACCCCAATTTGTGTCCAAATTTTGGAGAGAGTTTTGTAAACTGCTGGGCGCGACTGTTAGTCTGTCCTCAGGGTTTCATCCCCAGAGCAATGGTCAAACCGAGAGAGCCAACCAGGATCTGGAGAGAATGTTGCGGTGTTTGGTATCCAAGAATCCTTCTTCCTGGAGTCAACAACTGTCTATGGTGGAGTACGCCCACAATACATTACCAGTGTCATCCACGGGTCTTTCTCCGTTTGAGTGTAGTGTAGGTTACCAGCCACCTATTTTCCCCAGTCTGGAGTCCGAAGTCGCGGTTCCCTCCGCACACGCCTTTGTCCAGAGGTGTCACCGCACCTGGACTAGAGCCCGTGAGACTCTACTCCAGGTGAGGTCACGCACCAAGGCTAAAGCCGATCGCCACCGGTCGAAGCCTCCCGTATACGTCGTTGGTCAAAAAGTGTGGCTTTCTACTAAGAATATTCCTCTCCGTTCCGTATCGAATAAGCTCGCACCCAAATTTATTGGCCCGTTTTCTGTCACCAAGATCATTAGTCCGGTGGCAGTCCGCCTCAACCTTCCTCCCGCGTACAGGAGAATTCACCCCGCCTTCCATGTATCCAAGATTAAGCCTGTGTTTCGATCAGCGATTAACCCGCCAGTTCCGGTTCCTCCCCCGCCGCGTCTCGTAGATGGGGAACCTACTTATTCGGTAAATCGTATTCTGGACTCTAGGCGGAGGGGACGCGGAGTCCAGTACTTGGTGGACTGGGAAGGTTACGGTGCGGAGGAGAGAAGTTGGGTTCCTACTAGAGACATTCTGGATCACTCCCTTATCGATGATTACAATCGACAGGTAAGGGAGTCTGGGGACGCCAGGAGGCGTTCCTAGGAGGGAGGGTACTGTCACGGTTTTCAGATGCATTGTTTCCTTCTTGTCTCGTGCCTTTGTTATTTGTGTGTGTGTCTGTGTCGCGTGGGTTGGGCGTGGCCCAAACAATCCTGTTCATTCATTCAATCTCTAATCAGCTCGGCGCCAGCTGCAACTCATCTCCATAGCCTATTTATACTCACCGGTTTCTTTTCTCCACTGTCAGATCGTTGTCGATGTCTAGATGTCTGGTGTTCCTCGTCTGTGATCGTGTGGTGTTGTTCGAGTTTCCTGTTACCTGTTCCAGTTCGTGTTCACGTCGGATTCATCATCATCATCATCACATCACCCTGCACCAGCTCTTCTCTCTGTGTTTGGCCATCGAGGTCCCTGCGCTGCCCACCCACCTGTGTTGTTTGTTGCCTCTGTTCGGCTTGTCTCAAATAAAGAGTTGACTGCACCTGCTTTTGCTTCCTCGTTATTCCAGTATGACAATGTAGATATGTATGTATGTATGTATATATATATATATATATATATATATATATATATATATATATATATATATATATGTATGTGTGTGTGTGTGTGTGTGTGTGTGTGTGTGTATATCCTGTGAATGATTAGATGATTCTACCCTTTCGGGTTGGCTTACCGTAACTACAGCATGGAATCACGATAAATAGTAATTACTCAAGTGTTACTACATACTTCTATCGGAACTACTAATTATTTGGATCCGTATTCTAAAGTGAAGATCATGTTAACTAACTAGTAATGACTCAAGTGTTACTACATACTTCTATAGGAATTACAAATAATTTGGATCTGTATTCTAAAGTGAAGATCATGTTAACTAACTAGTAATGAATATCAGAATAAATATATGCAACCAAACACTGAAGTAATTTTAAGGTTTTGGGGAAGTTGTAGATAGTAATTCCTATAGAAGTATGCATTAATACTTGATTCATTACTAGTTAGTTAACATGATCTTCACTTTAGAATACAGATCCAAATAATTAGTAGTTCCTATAGAAGTATGTAGTAACACTTGAGTCATTACTAGTTAGTTAACATGATCTTCACTTTAGAATACGGATCCAAATAATTTGTAAGTCCTATAAAAGTATGCATTAACACTTGAGTCATTACTACCGGTAGTTATCATGATTCCATGCTGTAGTTACTAATGAAGAGCCAACCCGAAAGGGTAGAATCATCTAATCATTCACAGGATATATATACACACACATATTTATATATATATATATATATATACATATGAAAAAACAATTTTGAGAGGTAGGTTAAATAATAAAATAACTGGTATTTGGATGGCTGATGACTCAGTATGTTCCAGTACTCACCATGATGAGTCTAGTTATTCAAAGCCAGTCCAGAGGAATGCCGGAAAATCGGCCACAGGGTAAGTGTTCCAGACAAGTGCATTTATAAAAACAATTCTTAAAAATTATTTAGTTTATGAATAGTTCTCTAAAAGACAGCAGTGCATAGGCTAATTATTGACAGCTTTCCCAAATCATAAGTCTGCTACGCTATTACATATTGATAATTAGTGTACAGTATCTAGCAGTAATGTTAATCTAGTGCTAGTAATTTTTCCTGCATTAGTTATTAAGTTTTGCATGAATTGTGAATTTTTTTCATTATTTCTCTGGGAAGTATTAAAAAATTTTAGTTATTGATTAGTTATTAGTGAACTACCACTTAAATCTGTAAAAAAATTCAGTAGTTCTCTGTGAAGTATTAAAAAAATAGTAGTTATTGATTAGTTAATAGTGAACTACCACTTAAATCTGTGTGCTATTACTTACTAATTCGTTAATCAGAGTTACTTGTTAGTTAACTGTAGTTACTAGATTGTTAATATTGTGTTACTCATTTGTTCCTGTGTAGTTATTCATTAACGAAGGATCCGTATTTTAAAGTGTTACCCTATATTCTATAAGACCACTATGCTTAATGAATTTTAAAACTGATCTTACAATTTCCCTGGATCCTTGTTTTGTGTTTAATATGTTGTTGTTTGTAAATTCTTTGCATCCCATTTCCTGTAGCTCTCTTATTAACTCATTCCTTTCCTGTTCATACCTAGGACAAAATAACAACACACACAGCAAAAACTCCAGTGTTAAATTAACACTCCTGGGGCCTGTACCATGAAGGTATCTTAACAAACTCGGGGTTACTGGATTAGTTTTGAGTTGACAAAACCAAACCGATGCAATCAGGCTTTATTGGTACCATGATGCAGCTCATCAACTTTCTCTGTCAACTCAGGCTTTGATCCTTAAGCTATGATTACTCCACGCGAGTGTGCACATAAAAGAGTGACGTCGACACTGAACAACCAATCGCGGATAAGACTGCGTTTATTATGTTTGGGAACAAGGAGCTTGGGAATGCTCTGGCTGGAAATAATAGACTACTGTCCAACAATATGCAAAGTTATGTGAAGAACCTTGGAGTATTTTTCGATTCTGAATTACGCTTTGATCGTCAAGTTAACAGCGTTGTGAAATCATCTTTTTTCCAGCTAAGAAAACTGTCTAAACTGAAATCAATCCTTTCGTACAAGGACTTGGAGATTGTTGTGCATGCCTTTGTTTCAACCCGGCTGGACTATTGTAATGCTCTTTATCTGGGCATAAGTGAATCACTGGTTACTCGTCTTCAGCGTGTCCAGAATGCTGCAGCGAGATTTTTAACAAATACCGGAAAACGGGATCACATAACACCTTTATTGATATCCCTTCACTGGTTACCAGTTAGGAACAGAATACAATACAAGGTGTTGATGTTTGTTTTTAAAGCACTACATGGTCAAGCTCCTGAGTACATAAAAGACATGTTAATTCCCTATCAGTCTCAACGTCATCTTCGCTCCTCTCAGAACATGCTCCTAACCGTCCCACGGTCTCGTTTGAGGCGTAGTGGAGATCACGCTTTTTCTGTTGCAGCTCCTGCACTCTGGAATGTGTTGCCACTATCCTTAAAAACCTCATCAGGCATGGATATTTTTAAAAAGGAATTGAAGACTTATTTATTTAATCAAGCCTTTGGCGTTTGATTAGGTCTGAGAACTGTGACTGATTTGTTGTTTGATTCCTTTGTGTCTTGTTTTAATGTAACTTAATGTCTGTATGTATTTTAGAGTTATTGATTAGCCTACTTATGGACAGCACTTTGGTCCATTCTAATGGTTTTGAAAGTGCTTTATAAATAAAAGTTGAGTTGAGTTGAGTTGAGAAGTATTCTCACTGCAATACACTCATAAAAACACAGAAAATAACAGTTAATAAAAAAGTCACAAAACAAGCTACTACTATCATTAGTAGTAAATAATTAATGCACTTCAAACAGGTCCATTATGTAGTCTTATGGCTGCCGGAACAATGCAACTTTCTCTTGCTCTCTTTCTCCCTCTCATCCCACAAAACCAATAAAACAGTTTGAGACCTATCTGCAGTTTCAATGTGCTTTTATTAAGTGTAATATTGTATGGTGATTGCATCTACATCTGCACCAGCTGGGTGGTCAAGTGTGATCGGGTCAGTTTCATCGGGGAGAAGCTGTTTTTGTGGTGTTTCTCGCTCCTTTCTACTGGTGGCTATATTGTGCAGAATGGCACATGCAGCCACTATCTGTGACGCCCGCTCTGGTGACTCTTAAGGGCCGAACACAGTTGAAACGTGCCTTTAGGAAGCCAAAGGTCATCTCTATCTTCACTCTGGTTTTACTGAGGGCCACATTGAAGCGGTGCTGTGGCCCTGTCTGAGGGTCATGATAGGGGGTTATTGTGTAGGTTTTTCTATCTCAGTTCAAATTAACAGTGTTTTGTACTGTACCAAATTTAACTTGCTTTCCTCAAAGCGCTGACACAACTGACTTACGGAAAATTTGTGAGACAAGCACTGGAGCCAGGCCATTTGGCATCCAAACTTGTGATCATACGTTCATGACCACAAGTCGTCTGCAGATGAAATGTTTAGTAGATCATTGTTATATCTGTTAATGTTACTATTAATTAGGGCCCGAGCACCGATGGTGTGAGGACCCTCTTGGAATTGCTCTGTTTATTATTAGGGCCCAAGCCCTGAAAGGGCGAAGGCCCTATTGTTTTCGTTAGGATTATTATTATTAGGGCCCAAGCCCTGAAAGGGCGAAGGCCCTATTGTTTTCGTTAGGATTATTAGGGCCCAAGCCCTGAAAGGGCGAAGGCCCTATTGTTTTCGTTAGGATTATTATTAGGGCCCAAGCCCTGAAAGGGCGAAGGCCCTATTGTTTTCGGTAGGATTATTTATTATTAGGGCCCAAGCCCTGAAAGGGCGAAGGCCCTATTGTTTTCGGTAGGATTATTGTTTATTATTAGGGCCCAAGCCCTGAAAGGGCGAAGGCCCTATTGTTTTCGGTAGGATTATTTTTAGGGCCCAAGCCCTGAAAGGGCGAAGGCCCTATTGTTTCCGTAAGGATTTTTTATTTTATTTTTTTCATTATATTTTTTTTTTGCCTTTTTGCCACTTTTGGGGCCCTTAACATGCTCAAAAACTCTTGAAGTTTTGCACACACGTCAGAACCTGCGGCCATCAGGGCCGGGCTGAAGCTGGTACCGGGGCGTGGCAGGGGGGCTCGACAGCGCCCCCTGGAATGGGGTCCGAAAACTTGGTCCATAAATCAAACACGCTTGCATGTAATAATATGAAACTCAGTACACATATAGATCTCATCGGGCCGAACAACTTTCGTGCTCTAAGTTTTACAAAAGCCCAACAGGAAGTCGGTTATTATACGTTGTTTGGAAAACGCATACAATGGAATGTGAAATACTCCTCCTAGGGATTTCATCCGATCGCCACCAAACTCGGTGAGAATAAAGTCAAGACATTGAGGATGAATTCTTGCGAACAGATTTTTGATATCTCGAACGGTTTGG
>NC_137140.1:12357878-12460378 GCF_949319135.1 Squalius cephalus | reverse complement strand
TAGCAACATACTAGAAACATGCTAGCAAACACTTAGCTAAGTGATAAAGCATGCTATTACTGCAATTAAATAGGAATTTGCTGTAACTCAGGCATGGAACGTCCAATCTGCCCCAAACTTCACATGTTTGATAAGAATCATGGCCTGAACGCATGCCTATGCTCAAATTCAGTTATAGTAATAGCGCCACCTACTGGCAACAGGAAGTGACATGTTTAACACGTTGATGCCGTTCTAGCAACATGTTAAAAATGCCATTGAGTTCTAAACATGCTAGAAACATATTAAAACATGCTAGCAATACTTAGCTAAGTGCTAAAGCATGCTAATTCAATGAAACAGGACTTTGTTGTTACTCAAGAAGGCAATGTACAATCTACCCCAAACGTCACACGTTTGATAAGAGTTATCTCTTGAACACATGTCCATGCTCATATTTAGTTATAGTCATAGCGCCACCTGCTGGCAACAGGAAGTGACGTTTAACACTGTTCTTGACTCCTAATAACATATAAAAAAATGCCAGTAGGTGCTAAACATCCTACCAACATACTAGAGACATGCTAAAACATAATAGCAAACACTTAGCTAAGTGCTAAAGAATGATATTACTGCAATTAAATATGAATTTGCTGTAACTCAGGCATGGAATGTCCAATCTGCCCCAAACTTCACACTTTTGATAAGCGTTCTGTCCTGAACACATGACCATGCTTATATTCAGTTACAGTCATAGCGCCACCTGCTGGCAACAGGAAGTGACATGTTTAACACTGTTGTGGACTCCTAATAACATATAAAAAAGTGCCAGCAAGTGTTAAACATGCTAACAACATACTAGAAACATGCTAAAACATGCTAGCAAACTCTTAGCCAAGTGCTAAAGCATGCTATTATTGCAATTAAATAGGAATTTGCTGTAACTCAGGCATGGAATGTCCAATCTGCCCCAAACTTCACACTTTTGATAAGAGTCATGGCCTGAACACATCTACATGAGAATGTTCAGTTATAGTAATAGCGCCACCAACTGGCAACAGGAAGTGACATGTTTAACACGTTGATGCCGTTCTAGCAACATGTTAAAACATGCTAACAATGCTTAGCTAAGTTCTAAAGAATGCTAATTCAATGAAACATGACTTTGTTGTTACTCAAGAAGGCAATGTCCAATTTGCACCAAACTTCACATGTTTGATAAGAGTTCTGTCCTGAACACACATCCATGCTCATATTCAGTTATAGTCATAACGCCACCTACTGGCAACAGAAACTGACATGGTTAACACAGTAATGCAGTACTAACCACATAATTATTGTGTACTAAGCATGCTAGAAACAGACTGAACATGCTAGCAACACTTAGCTGAGTCATGAAGCATGCTATTATCACCATTATACAAAACATTTTGTAACTGACTTTGACATACTCTTACTATATATACCTCCTTAAATGTACATTTCCCAACCATGCTCTGCCTTCCTAAAGCCACCGAGTGTTGATGGCACGGGTGCGAGGGCCCTTTCATCGCTGCTTGCAGCTTTAATTAGGGCCCGAGCACCGATGGTGTGAGGACCCTCTTGGAATTGCTCTGTTTATTAGGGCCCGAGCACCGATGGTGTGAGGACCCTCTTGGAATTGCTCTGTTTATTATTATTATTATTAGGGCCCGAGCACCGATGGTGAGAGGACCCTATTGTTTTTGCTCCGTTTATTATTATTCTTCTTCTCCAAAGTGAATCGCTTTTTAGAGGGCCTAAACATGCTCGAAAACTCATGAAACTTTGCACACGCTTCAGAAGTGGTGAAAATTTACGTGTGATATGGTTTTCAGAATTGGGGGGGGCAAATTCGGTAAATTATTGCCCCCACATTTTGCCCCGGCTCCTGGTTTCACGTACAGGTATGAAATTTGGTACATACATGTAATGACCCAATACCTACAGAAAAGTCTCTTGGAGCATAGCCCTAAACACAACAGGAAGTGAGCTATTTTGAACTTCCTCCTGGATTTTGGGCATTTTTCGTAATTTCCTGATGTTGTACTTTAACGAACTCCTCCTACAGATTTGATCCGATACTCTTCAAATTTGGTGAGTGTAATCTTAAGGCCTTTGTGACGTTAAATTGCGAAGATCTAGAGTTTTCGTCGAAGGGTGTGCCCTCGGCGGCCTGACAAACATCTATCTATAAATTACAGGAACGTCTGTCTGTCTGTCTGTCTGTGTGTGTGTGTGTCTGTTCCTCGCATATCTCTCGAACCGTTAGTCCGATTGATTTCAAACTCGACAGGTGTCTCGCCACGGGCACGAGTAAGTGCAGTGCCAAGTTTGACATTGTTTGGATGAGAAATGCAAAAGATATCGTTAAATATATCATTTTTAGAAGGTTGTGGTTTAAAAATAAACATTCTGACATTAGAGAGTTGTATCGGTCAAAGAAGCCCCAAGAAGGCTGTGGTTTAAAAATAAACATTCTGACATAAACACTCAGTCAGCTACACTGTTTACTTCTGAATATTATAGTTTGGTTCCCGAACGTGATAAATCCATCTATCTATAAATTACAGAAACGTCCGTCTGTCTGTCTGTGTGTTATTCGCATATCTCTCGAATGTGAGATAACCACTAAATGTGTGAAAACCACTATTTTCTGTTTCAAACTTTCACATAGAATCTTTAGGTTATAACAACATTGAAAATCAAAATCTGGATTTGAATTTTTTAAGATTTATTATAAAAACGGATTATTTTTTCCCAAAAATGCAATAAATTCATGACTTTTTTTTTTTTTTTCAAAATGCTATTAATCCATTGAATCAATATAAAGTTATTTTTGATCATATTGCCATCGCAAGAAATATCTCCTGAACTTTTTTGACGGCGATCAGCTCACAAAAACTGATTTTGCACGGGCACTTTGCACTGCTCCCTGAATCGAGGTGCTTATTCATTTGTGGATGTAAACTGAATCTGTATGTCAGCTATGCTGTTAGTGTTTACTTCTGAATATTATATTTAATTCTGGTGCGCTTAACGTTGTCGCTACTGTGTAATAATAGCCTATGCTATTCACCAACTAAACATATCCTATTCAATGCGTTCACAGTCTCTTTCACGGGCATCATTTGTAGTTGCCTATTCACAAACTGTTTGCTCAAGCATAGCGTTTTCTCGGAGTTCACTGTGTGCTTTTTACCATGCACAAATAAAAATGTCACTGAACTTTTGCTGTGTAATTGTAACAATGAGCACACACCAAACCAACAATTACTAAAAACACACACAAAAACTGATTTTGCACGGGCATTTTTTGCACTAGTTCACCCAATTTCGGCCTTTTGGTGATATATGCATGATCAGATAAGTTCAATATTAATGTTGCTTGCAGTTCTGATGTTGCTAGGCAACCACAGACAGCCTGCAGTAACTCAGGCATACAATTTTCAATCTGCCACAAACTTCACATGTTTGATAAGACTCCTGTCCTGAACACATGCCAATGCTCATTATGATTATAGCAATAGCACCACCTGCTGGTAGCAGGAAGTGTGGCAAATACAAAACGTGCTCGAAAAATCATGAAACTTTGCACACGCTTCAGAAGTGGTGACAATTTACGTGTGATGTGGTTTTAAAAATTGGGTGGGGCAAAATGGCTTACTTATTGCCCCTACATTTTGCCCCGGCTCGACGTTTCACGTACAGGTATGAAATTTGGTACACACATGTAAAGACCCAATACCTACAAAAAAGTCTCTTGGAGCATAGCCCTAAACACAACAGGAAGTCAGTTATTTTGAACTTCCTGTCAGATTTTGGGCAGTTTTTGCCATTTCCTGATGTTGTACTTTAACAAACTCCTCCTACAGTTTTGATCTGATCCTCTTCAAATTTGGTGAGTGTAATCTTAAGGCCTTTCCTAAAGGTGCCGGGTGGCGGTGGCAGGGGTGCGAGGGCCCTTTTCATCGCTGCTTGCAGCTTTAATTATTATTATTATTCTTCTCCGCATTGAATTGCATTTTTGAGGGCCTAAACATGCGCGAAAACTCACAAAACTTTGCACACGCGTCAGAACTGGCGAAAATTTACATCTGATATAGGTTTCAGAATTGGACGGGGCAAAATGGCTCGATAGCGCCACCTATAAAAGTTCAACGGAGTGCGCCTCCCGCAACGTTCAACGTACGTGCACGAAATTCGGTACATACGTGTAATGACCTAATACCTACAAAAAAGTCTCTTGGAGCATAGCCCTAAACACAACAGGAAGTCAGCCATTTTGAACTTCCTCTCAGATTTTTGTGCAGTTTTTGCCATTTTCAGGCCTCGTACTTTAGCGAACTCCTCCTACAGTTTTAATCTGATCATCTTCAAATTTGGTGAGTGTAATCTTAAGGCCTTTGCGACGTTAAATTGCGAAGATCTTGAGTTTTCGTCGAAGGGCGGGTCCTCGGCGGCCTGACAAATTTCGATGTTTCGCCATGAAACAGGAAGTTGCTGTAACTCAGGCATGGAATGTCCAATCTGCCCCAAACTTCACACGTTTGATAAGAGTTCTGTCCTGAACACATGGCCATGCTCATATTCAGTTATAGTCATAGCGCCACCTGCTGGCAACAGGAAGTGACATGTTTAACACTGTTATGGACTCCTAATAACATATAAAAAAGTGCCAGCAAGTGCTAAACATGCTAACAACATACTAGAAGCATGCTAAAACATGCTAGCAAACTCTTAGCTAAGTGCTAAAGCATGCTATTATTGCAATTAAATAGGAATTTGCTGTAACTCAGGCATGGAATGTCCAATCTGCCCCAAACTTCACACTTTTGATAAGCGTTCTGTCCTGAACACATCTACATGATAATATTCAGTTATAGTAATAGCGCCACCTACTGGCAACAGGAAGTGTCATGTTTAACACGTTGATGCCATTCTAGCAACATGTTAAAAATGCCATTGAGGTCTAAACATGCTAGAAACATGTTAAAACATGCTAGCTAATGTTAAAACATGCTAGCAATACTTAGCTAAGTGGTAAAGCATGCTAATTCAATGAAACAGGATGTTGTTGTTACTCAAGAAGGCAATGTCCAATATGCGCCAAACTTAAAACTTTTAATAAACGTTCTGTCCTGAACACATGACCATGCTCATATTCAGTTACAGTCATAGTGCCACCTGCTGGCAACAGGAAGTGACATGTTAAACACTGTTGTGGACATATAAAAACATATAAAAAAAGTGCCAGCAAGTGCTAAACATGCTAACAACATACTAGAAACATGCTAAAACATGCTAGCAAACACTTAGCTAAGTGCTAAAGCATGCTATTGCTGCAATTAAATAGGAATTTGCTGTAACACAGGCATGGAATGTCCAATCTGCCCCAAACTTCACACGTTTGATAAGAGTCATGGCCTGAACACATCTACATGAGAATATTCAGTTATAGTAATAGCGCCACCTGCTGTCAACAGGAAGTGACATGTTTAACACTGTTGTGGTCTCCTAATAACATATATAAAAGAGCCAGCAAGTGCTAAACAGGTTAGCAACATACTAGAAACATGCTAGCAAACACTTAGCTAAGTGATAAAGCATGCTATTACTGCAATTAAATAGGAATTTGCTGTAACTCAGGCATGGAACGTCCAATCTGCCCCAAACTTCACATGTTTGATAAGAATCATGGCCTGAACGCATGCCTATGCTCAAATTCAGTTATAGTAATAGCGCCACCTACTGGCAACAGGAAGTGACATGTTTAACACGTTGATGCCGTTCTAGCAACATGTTAAAAATGCCATTGAGTTCTAAACATGCTAGAAACATATTAAAACATGCTAGCAATACTTAGCTAAGTGCTAAAGCATGCTAATTCAATGAAAAAGGACTTTGTTGTTACTCAAGAAGGCAATGTACAATCTACCCCAAACGTCACACGTTTGATAAGAGTTATCTCTTGAACACATGTCCATGCTCATATTTAGTTATAGTCATAGCGCCACCTGCTGGCAACAGGAAGTGACGTTTAACACTGTTCTTGACTCCTAATAACATATAAAAAAATGCCAGTAGGTGCTAAACATCCTACCAACATACTAGAGACATGCTAAAACATAATAGCAAACACTTAGCTAAGTGCTAAAGAATGATATTACTGCAATTAAATATGAATTTGCTGTAACTCAGGCATGGAATGTCCAATCTGCCCCAAACTTCACACTTTTGATAAGCGTTCTGTCCTGAACACATGACCATGCTTATATTCAGTTACAGTCATAGCGCCACCTGCTGGCAACAGGAAGTGACATGTTTAACACTGTTGTGGACTCCTAATAACATATAAAAAAGTGCCAGCAAGTGTTAAACATGCTAACAACATACTAGAAACATGCTAAAACATGCTAGCAAACTCTTAGCCAAGTGCTAAAGCATGCTATTATTGCAATTAAATAGGAATTTGCTGTAACTCAGGCATGGAATGTCCAATCTGCCCCAAACTTCACACTTTTGATAAGAGTCATGGCCTGAACACATCTACATGAGAATGTTCAGTTATAGTAATAGCGCCACCAACTGGCAACAGGAAGTGACATGTTTAACACGTTGATGCCGTTCTAGCAACATGTTAAAACATGCTAACAATGCTTAGCTAAGTTCTAAAGAATGCTAATTCAATGAAACATGACTTTGTTGTTACTCAAGAAGGCAATGTCCAATTTGCACCAAACTTCACATGTTTGATAAGAGTTCTGTCCTGAACACACATCCATGCTCATATTCAGTTATAGTCATAACGCCACCTACTGGCAACAGAAACTGACATGGTTAACACCGTAATGCAGTACTAACAACATAATTATTGTGTACTAAGCATGCTAGAAACAGACTGAACATGCTAGCAACACTTAGCTGAGTCATGAAGCATGCTATTATCACCATTATACAAAACATTTTGTAACTGACTTTGACATACTCTTACTATATATACCTCCTTAAATGTACATTTCCCAACCATGCTCTGCCTTCCTAAAGCCACCGAGTGTTGATGGCACGGGTGCGAGGGCCCTTTCATCGCTGCTTGCAGCTTTAATTATTATTATTATTCTTCTCCGCATTTAATTGCATTTTTGAGGGCCTAAACATGCTCGAAAACTCACAAAACTTTGCACACGCATCAGAACTGGCGAAAATTTACATCTGATATAGGTTTCAGAATTGGACGGGGCAAAATGGCTCGATAGCGCCACCTATAAAATTTCAACGGAGTGCGCCTCCCGCAACGTTCCACGTACGTGCACGAAATTCGGTACATACATGTAATGACCTAATACCTACAAAAAAGTCTCTTGGAGCATAGCCCTAAACACAACAGGAAGTCAGCCATTTTGAACTTCCTCTCAGATTTTTGTGCAGTTTTTGCCATTTTCAGGCCTCGTACTTTAACGAACTCCTCCTACAGTTTTAATCTGATCATCTTCAAATTTGGTGAGTGTAATCTTAAGGCCTTTGCGACGTTAAATTGCGAAGATCTTGAGTTTTCGTCAAAGGGCGGGTCCTCGGCGGCCTGATAAATTTCGATGTTTCGCCATGAAACAGGAAGTTGTTGTAACTCAGGCATGGAATGTCCAATCTGCCCCAAACTTCACACGTTTGATAAGAGTTCTGTCCTGAACACATGACCATGCTCATATTCAGTTATAGTCATAGCGCCACCTGCTGGCAACAGGAAGTGACATGTTTAACACTGTTATGGACTCCTAATAACATATAAAAAAGTGCCAGCAAGTGCTAAACATGCTAACAACATACTAGAAGCATGCTAAAACATGCTAGCAAACTCTTAGCTAAGTGCTAAAGCATGCTATTATTGCAATTAAATAGGAATTTGCTGTAACTCAGGCATGGAATGTCCAATCTGCCCCAAACTTCACACTTTTGATAAGCGTTCTGTACTGAACACATCTACATGAGAATATTCAGTTATAGTAATAGCGCCACCTACTGGTAACAGGAAGTGTCATGTTTAACACGTTGATGCCATTCTAGCAACATGTTAAAAATGCCATTGACTTCTAAACATGCTAGAAACATGTTAAAACATGCTAGCAATACTTAGCTAAGTGCTAAAGCATGCTAATTCAATGAAACAGGATGTTGTTGTTACTCAAGAAGGCAATGTCCAATCTGCGCCAAACTTCACACTTTTAATAAACGTTCTATCCTGAACACATGACCATGCTCATATTCAGTTACAGTCATAGTGCCACCTGCTGGCAACAGGAAGTGACATGTTAAACACTGTTGTGGACATATAAAAACATATAAAAAAGTGCCAGCAAGTGCTAAACATGCTAACAACATACTAGAAACATGCTAAAACATGCTAGCAAACACTTAGCTAAGTGCTAAAGCATGCAAATGCTGCAATTAAATAGGAATTTGCTGTAACACAGGCATGGAATGTCCAATCTGCCCCAAATTTCACACGTTTGATAAGAGTCATGGCCTGAACACATCTACATGAGAATATTCAGTTATAGTAATAGCGCCACCTGCTGTCAACAGGAAGTGACATGTTTAACACTGTTGTGGTCTCCTAATAACATATAAAAAAGAGCCAGCAAGTGCTAAACAGGTTAGCAACATACTAGAAACATGCTAGCAAACACTTAGTTAAGTGCTAAAGCATGCTATTACTGCAATTAAATAGGAATTTGCTGTAACTCAGGCATGGAATGTCCAATCTGCCCTAAACTTCACACGTTTGATAAGAATCATGGCCTGAACACATGTCTATGCTCAAATTCAGTTATAGTAATAGCGCCACCTACTGGCAACAGGAAGTGACATGTTTAACACGTTGATGCCGTTCTAGCAACATGTTAAAAATGCCATTGAGTTCTAAACATGCTAGAAACATATTAAAACATGCTAGCAATACTTAGCTAAGTGCTAAAGCATGCTAATTCAATGAAACAGGACTTTGTTGTTACTCAAGAAGGCAATGTACAATCTACCCCAAACTTCACATGTTTGATAAGAGTTATCTCTTGAACACATGTCCATGCTCATATTTAGTTATAGTCATAGCGCCACCTGCTGGCAACAGGAAGTGACGTTTAACACTGTTCTTGACTCCTAATAACATATAAAAAAATGCCAGTAGATGCTAAACATCCTACCAACATACTAGAGACATAATAAAACATACTAGCAAACACTTAGCTAAGTGCTAAAGAATGATATTACTGCAATTAAATATGAATTTGCTGTAACTCAGGCATGGAATGTCCAATCTGCCCCAAACTTCACACTTTTGATAAGCGTTCTGTCCTGAACACATGACCATGCTTATATTCAGTTACAGTAATAGCGCCACCTGCTGGCAACAGGAAGTGACATGTTTAACACTGTTATGGACTCCTAATAACATATAAAAAAGTGCCAGCAAGTGTTAAACATGCTAACAACATACTAGAAACATGCTAAAACATGCTAGCAAACTCTTAGCTAAGTGCTAAAGCATGCTATTATTGCAATTAAATAGGAATTTGCTGTAACTCAGGCATGGAATGTCCAATCTGCCCCAAACTTCACACTTTTGATAAGAGTCATGGCCTGAACACATCTACATGAGAATGTTCAGTTATAGTAATAGCGCCACCTACTGGCAACAGGAAGTGACATGTTTAACACGTTGATGCCGTTCTAGCAACATGTTAAAAATGCCATTGAGTTCTAAACATGCTAGAAACATATTAAAACATGCTAGTAATGCTTAGCTAAGTGCTAAAGAATGCTAATTCAATGAAACATGACTTTGTTGTTACTCAAGAAGGCAATGTCCAATTTGCACCAAACTTCACAAGTTTGATAAGAGTTCTGTCCTGAACACACATCCATGCTCATATTCAGTTATAGTCATAACGCCACCTACTGGCAACAGAAACTGACATGGTTAACACAGTAATGCAGTACTAACCACATAATTATTGTGTACTAAGCATGCTAGAAACAGACTAAACATGCTAGCAACACTTAGCTGAGTCATGAAGCATGCTATTATCACCATTATACAAAACATTTTGTAACTGACTTTGACATACTCTTACTATATATACCTCCTTAAATGTACATTTCCCAACCATGCTCTGTCTTCCTAAAGCCACCGAGTGTTGATGGCACGGGTGCGAGGGCCCTTTCATCGCTGCTTGCAGCTTTAATTATTATTAGGGCCCGAGCACCGATGGTGTGAGGACCCTCTTGGAATTGCTCTGTTTATTAGGGCCCGAGCACCGATGGTGTGAGGACCCTCTTGGAATTGCTCTGTTTATTATTATTATTATTAGGGCCCGAGCACCGATGGTGAGAGGACCCTATTGTTTTTGCTCCGTTTATTATTATTCTTCTTCTCCAAAGTGAATCGCTTTTTAGAGGGCCTAAACATGCTCGAAAACTCATGAAACTTTGCACACGCTTCAGAAGTGGTGAAAATTTACGTGTGATATGGTTTTCAGAATTGTGGGGGGCAAATTCGGTAAATTATTGCCCCCACATTTTGCCCCGGCTCCTGGTTTCACGTACAGGTATGAAATTTGGTACATACATGTAATGACCCAATACCTACAGAAAAGTCTCTTGGAGCATAGCCCTAAACACAACAGGAAGTGAGCTATTTTGAACTTCCTCCTGGATTTTGGGCATTTTTCGTAATTTCCTGATGTTGTACTTTAACGAACTCCTCCTACAGATTTGATCTGATACTCTTCAAATTTGGTGAGTGTAATCTTAAGGCCTTTGTGACGTTAAATTGCGAAGATCTAGAGTTTTCGTCGAAGGGTGTGCCCTCGGCGGCCTGACAAACATCTATCTATAAATTACAGGAACGTCTGTCTGTCTGTCTGTCTGTGTGTGTGTGTGTCTGTTCCTCGCATATCTCTCGAACCGTTAGTCCGATTGATTTCAAACTCGACAGGTGTCTTGCCACGGGCACGAGTAAGTGCAGTGCCAAGTTTGACATTGTTTGGATGAGAAATGCAAAAGATATCGTTAAATATATCATTTTTAGAAGGTTGTGGTTTAAAAATAAACATTCTGACATTAGAGAGTTGTATCGGTCAAAGAAGCCCCAAGAAGGCTGTGGTTTAAAAATAAACATTCTGACATAAACACTCAGTCAGCTACACTGTTTACTTCTGAATATTATAGTTTGGTTCCCGAACGTGATAAATCCATCTATCTATAAATTACAGAAACGTCCGTCTGTCTGTCTGTGTGTTATTCGCATATCTCTCGAATGTGAGATAACCACTAAATGTGTGAAAACCACTATTTTCTGTTTCAAACTTTCACATAGCATCTTTAGGTTATAACAACATTGAAAATCAAAATCTGGATTTGAATTTTTTAAGATTTATTATAAAAACGGATTATTTTTTCCCAAAAATGCAATAAATTCATGACTTTTTTTTTTTTTTTTTAAATGCTATTAATCCATTGAATCAATATAAAGTTATTTTTGATCATATTGCCATCGCAAGAAATATCTCCTGAACTTTTTTGACGGCGATCAGCTCACAAAAACTGATTTTGCACGGGCACTTTGCACTGCTCCCTGAATCGAGGTGCTTATTCATTTGTGGATGTAAACTGAATCTGTAAGTCAGCTATGCTGTTAGTGTTTACTTCTGAATATTATATTTCATTCTGGTGCGCTTAACGTTGTCGCTACTGTGTAATAGTAGCCTATGCTATTCACCAACTAAACATATCCTATTCAATGCGTTCACAGTCTCTTTCACGGGCATCATTTGTAGTTGCCTATTCACAAACTGTTTGCTCAAGCATAGCGTTTTCTCGGAGTTCACTGTGTGCTTTTTACCATGCACAAATAAAAATGTCACTGAACTTTTGCTGTGTAATTGTAACAATGAGCACACACCAAACCAACAATTACTAAAAACACACACAAAAACTGATTTTGCACGGGCATTTTTTGCACTAGTTCACCCAATTTCGGCCTTTTGGTGATATATGCATGATCAGATAAGTTCAATATTAATGTTGCTTGCAGTTCTGATGTTGCTAGGCAACCACAGACAGCCTGCAGTAACTCAGGCATACAATTTTCAATCTGCCACAAACTTCACATGTTTGATAAGAGTCCTGTCCTGAACACATGCCAATGCTCATTATGATTATAGCAATAGCACCACCTGCTGGTAGCAGGAAGTGTGGCAAATACAAAACGTGCTCGAAAAATCATGAAACTTTGCACACGCTTCAGAAGTGGTGACAATTTACGTGTGATGTGGTTTTAAAAATTGGGTGGGGCAAAATGGCTTACTTATTGCCCCTACATTTTGCCCCGGCTCGACGTTTCACGTACAGGTATGAAATTTGGTACACACATGTAAAGACCCAATACCTACAAAAAAGTCTCTTGGAGCATAGCCCTAAACACAACAGGAAGTCAGTTATTTTGAACTTCCTGTCAGATTTTGGGCAGTTTTTGCCATTTCCTGATGTTGTACTTTAACAAACTCCTACAGTTTTGATCTGATCCTCTTCAAATTTGGTGAGTGTAATCTTAAGGCCTTTCCTAAAGGTGCCGGGTGGCGGTGGCAGGGGTGCGAGGGCCCTTTTCATCGCTGCTTGCAGCTTTAATTATTATTATTATTCTTCTCCGCATTGAATTGCATTTTTGAGGGCCTAAACATGCGCGAAAACTCACAAAACTTTGCACACGCGTCAGAACTGGCGAAAATTTACATCTGATATAGGTTTCAGAATTGGACGGGGCAAAATGGCTCGATAGCGCCACCTATAAAAGTTCAACGGAGTGCGCCTCCCGCAACGTTCAACGTACGTGCACGAAATTCGGTACATACGTGTAATGACCTAATACCTACAAAAAAGTCTCTTGGAGCATAGCCCTAAACACAACAGGAAGTCAGCCATTTTGAACTTCCTCTCAGATTTTTGTGCAGTTTTTGCCATTTTCAGGCCTCGTACTTTAGCGAACTCCTCCTACAGTTTTAATCTGATCATCTTCAAATTTGGTGAGTGTAATCTTAAGGCCTTTGCGACGTTAAATTGCGAAGATCTTGAGTTTTCGTCGAAGGGCGGGTCCTCGGCGGCCTGACAAATTTCGATGTTTCGCCATGAAACAGGAAGTTGCTGTAACTCAGGCATGGAATGTCCAATCTGCCCCAAACTTCACACGTTTGATAAGAGTTCTGTCCTGAACACATGGCCATGCTCATATTCAGTTATAGTCATAGCGCCACCTGCTGGCAACAGGAAGTGACATGTTTAACACTGTTATGGACTCCTAATAACATATAAAAAAGTGCCAGCAAGTGCTAAACATGCTAACAACATACTAGAAGCATGCTAAAACATGCTAGCAAACTCTTAGCTAAGTGCTAAAGCATGCTATTATTGCAATTAAATAGGAATTTGCTGTAACTCAGGCATGGAATGTCCAATCTGCCCCAAACTTCACACTTTTGATAAGCGTTCTGTCCTGAACACATCTACATGATAATATTCAGTTATAGTAATAGCGCCACCTACTGGCAACAGGAAGTGTCATGTTTAACACGTTGATGCCATTCTAGCAACATGTTAAAAATGCCATTGAGGTCTAAACATGCTAGAAACATGTTAAAACATGCTAGCTAATGTTAAAACATGCTAGCAATACTTAGCTAAGTGGTAAAGCATGCTAATTCAATGAAACAGGATGTTGTTGTTACTCAAGAAGGCAATGTCCAATATGCGCCAAACTTAAAACTTTTAATAAACGTTCTGTCCTGAACACATGACCATGCTCATATTCAGTTACAGTCATAGTGCCACCTGCTGGCAACAGGAAGTGACATGTTAAACACTGTTGTGGACATATAAAAACATATAAAAAAAGTGCCAGCAAGTGCTAAACATGCTAACAACATACTAGAAACATGCTAAAACATGCTAGCAAACACTTAGCTAAGTGCTAAAGCATGCTATTGCTGCAATTAAATAGGAATTTGCTGTAACACAGGCATGGAATGTCCAATCTGCCCCAAACTTCACACGTTTGATAAGAGTCATGGCCTGAACACATCTACATGAGAATATTCAGTTATAGTAATAGCGCCACCTGCTGTCAACAGGAAGTGACATGTTTAACACTGTTGTGGTCTCCTAATAACATATATAAAAGAGCCAGCAAGTGCTAAACAGGTTAGCAACATACTAGAAACATGCTAGCAAACACTTAGCTAAGTGATAAAGCATGCTATTACTGCAATTAAATAGGAATTTGCTGTAACTCAGGCATGGAACGTCCAATCTGCCCCAAACTTCACATGTTTGATAAGAATCATGGCCTGAACGCATGCCTATGCTCAAATTCAGTTATAGTAATAGCGCCACCTACTGGCAACAGGAAGTGACATGTTTAACACGTTGATGCCGTTCTAGCAACATGTTAAAAATGCCATTGAGTTCTAAACATGCTAGAAACATATTAAAACATGCTAGCAATACTTAGCTAAGTGCTAAAGCATGCTAATTCAATGAAAAAGGACTTTGTTGTTACTCAAGAAGGCAATGTACAATCTACCCCAAACGTCACACGTTTGATAAGAGTTATCTCTTGAACACATGTCCATGCTCATATTTAGTTATAGTCATAGCGCCACCTGCTGGCAACAGGAAGTGACGTTTAACACTGTTCTTGACTCCTAATAACATATAAAAAAATGCCAGTAGGTGCTAAACATCCTACCAACATACTAGAGACATGCTAAAACATAATAGCAAACACTTAGCTAAGTGCTAAAGAATGATATTACTGCAATTAAATATGAATTTGCTGTAACTCAGGCATGGAATGTCCAATCTGCCCCAAACTTCACACTTTTGATAAGCGTTCTGTCCTGAACACATGACCATGCTTATATTCAGTTACAGTCATAGCGCCACCTGCTGGCAACAGGAAGTGACATGTTTAACACTGTTGTGGACTCCTAATAACATATAAAAAAGTGCCAGCAAGTGTTAAACATGCTAACAACATACTAGAAACATGCTAAAACATGCTAGCAAACTCTTAGCCAAGTGCTAAAGCATGCTATTATTGCAATTAAATAGGAATTTGCTGTAACTCAGGCATGGAATGTCCAATCTGCCCCAAACTTCACACTTTTGATAAGAGTCATGGCCTGAACACATCTACATGAGAATGTTCAGTTATAGTAATAGCGCCACCAACTGGCAACAGGAAGTGACATGTTTAACACGTTGATGCCGTTCTAGCAACATGTTAAAACATGCTAACAATGCTTAGCTAAGTTCTAAAGAATGCTAATTCAATGAAACATGACTTTGTTGTTACTCAAGAAGGCAATGTCCAATTTGCACCAAACTTCACATGTTTGATAAGAGTTCTGTCCTGAACACACATCCATGCTCATATTCAGTTATAGTCATAACGCCACCTACTGGCAACAGAAACTGACATGGTTAACACCGTAATGCAGTACTAACAACATAATTATTGTGTACTAAGCATGCTAGAAACAGACTGAACATGCTAGCAACACTTAGCTGAGTCATGAAGCATGCTATTATCACCATTATACAAAACATTTTGTAACTGACTTTGACATACTCTTACTATATATACCTCCTTAAATGTACATTTCCCAACCATGCTCTGCCTTCCTAAAGCCACCGAGTGTTGATGGCACGGGTGCGAGGGCCCTTTCATCGCTGCTTGCAGCTTTAATTAGGGCCCGAGCACCGATGGTGTGAGGACCCTCTTGGAATTGCTCTGTTTATTATTATTATTATTATTCTTCTCCGCATTGAATTGCATTTTTGAGGGCCTAAACATGCGCGAAAACTCACGAAACTTTGCACACGCGTCAGAACTGGCGAAAATTTACATCTGATATAGGTTTCAGAATTGGACGGGGCAAAATGGCTCGATAGCGCCACCTATAAAAGTTCAACGGAGTGCGCCTCCTGCAACGTTCCACGTACGTGCACGAAATTCGGTACATACGTGTAATGACCTAATACCTACAAAAAAGTCTCTTGGAGCATAGCCCTAAACACAACAGGAAGTCAGCCATTTTGAACTTCCTCTCAGATTTTTGTGCAGTTTTTGCCATTTTCAGGCCTCGTACTTTAACGAACTCCTCCTACAGTTTTAATCTGATCATCTTCAAATTTGGTGAGTGTAATCTTAAGGCCTTTGCGACGTTAAATTGCGAAGATCTTGAGTTTTCGTCGAAGGGCGGGTCCTCGGCGGCCTTACAAATTTCGATGTTTCGCCATGAAACAGGAAGTTGCTGTAACTCAGGCATGGAATGTCCAATCTCCCCCAAACTTCACACGTTTGATAAGAGTTCTGTCCTGAACACATGGCCATGCTCATATTCAGTTATAGTCATAGCGCCACCTGCTGGCAACAGGAAGTGACATGTTTAACACTGTTATGGACTCCTAATAACATATAAAAAAGTGCCAGCAAGTGCGAAACATGCTAACAACATACTAGAAGCATGCTAAAACATGCTAGCAAACTCTTAGCTAAGTGCTAAAGCATGCTATTATTGCAATTAAATAGGAATTTGCTGTAACTCAGGCATGGAATGTCCAATCTGCCCCAAACTTCACACTTTTGATAAGCGTTCTGTCCTGAACACATCTACATGATAATATTCAGTTATAGTAATAGCGCCACCTACTGGCAACAGGAAGTGTCATGTTTAACACGTTGATGCCATTCTAGCAACATGTTAAAAATGCCATTGAGGTCTAAACATGCTAGAAACATGTTAAAACATGCTAGCAATACTTAGCTAAGTGCTAAAGCATGCTAATTCAATGAAACAGGATGTTGTTGTTACTCAAGAAGGCAATGTCCAATATGCGCCAAACTTCACACTTTTAATAAACGTTCTGTCCTGAACACATCTACATGATAATATTCAGTTATAGTAATAGCGCCACCTACTGGCAACAGGAAGTGACATGTTTAACACGTTGATGCCGTTCTAGCAACATGTTAAAAATGCCATTGAGTTCTAAACATGCTAGAAACATATTAAAACATGCTAGCAATACTTAGCTAAGTGCTAAAGCATGCTAATTCAATGAAACAGGACTTTGTTGTTACTCAAGAAGGCAATGTACAATCTACCCCAAACGTCACACGTTTGATAAGAGTTATCTCTTGAACACATGTCCATGCTCATATTTAGTTATAGTCATAGCGCCACCTGCTGGCAACAGGAAGTGACGTTTAACACTGTTCTTGACTCCTAATAACATATAAAAAAATGCCAGTAGGTGCTAAACATCCTACCAACATACTAGAGACATGCTAAAACATAATAGCAAACACTTAGCTAAGTGCTAAAGAATGATATTACTGCAATTAAATATGAATTTGCTGTAACTCAGGCATGGAATGTCCAATCTGCCCCAAACTTCACACTTTTGATAAGCGTTCTGTCCTGAACACATGACCATGCTTATATTCAGTTACAGTCATAGCGCCACCTGCTGGCAACAGGAAGTGACATGTTTAACACTGTTGTGGACTCCTAATAACATATAAAAAAGTGCCAGCAAGTGTTAAACATGCTAACAACATACTAGAAACATGCTAAAACATGCTAGCAAACTCTTAGCCAAGTGCTAAAGCATGCTATTATTGCAATTAAATAGGAATTTGCTGTAACTCAGGCATGGAATGTCCAATCTGCCCCAAACTTCACACTTTTGATAAGAGTCATGGCCTGAACACATCTACATGAGAATGTTCAGTTATAGTAATAGCGCCACCAACTGGCAACAGGAAGTGACATGTTTAACACGTTGATGCCGTTCTAGCAACATGTTAAAACATGCTAACAATGCTTAGCTAAGTTCTAAAGAATGCTAATTCAATGAAACATGACTTTGTTGTTACTCAAGAAGGCAATGTCCAATTTGCACCAAACTTCACATGTTTGATAAGAGTTCTGTCCTGAACACACATCCATGCTCATATTCAGTTATAGTCATAACGCCACCTACTGGCAACAGAAACTGACATGGTTAACACAGTAATGCAGTACTAACCACATAATTATTGTGTACTAAGCATGCTAGAAACAGACTGAACATGCTAGCAACACTTAGCTGAGTCATGAAGCATGCTATTATCACCATTATACAAAACATTTTGTAACTGACTTTGACATACTCTTACTATATATACCTCCTTAAATGTACATTTCCCAACCATGCTCTGCCTTCCTAAAGCCACCGAGTGTTGATGGCACGGGTGCGAGGGCCCTTTCATCGCTGCTTGCAGCTTTAATTATTATTATTATTATTCTTCTCCGCATTTAATTGCATTTTTGAGGGCCTAAACATGCTCGAAAACTCACAAAACTTTGGACACGCGTCAGAACTGGCGAAAATTTACATCTGATATAGGTTTCAGAATTGGACGGGGCAAAATGGCTCGATAGCGCCACCTATAAAAGTTCAACGGAGTGCGCCTCCCGCAACGTTCCACGTACGTGCACGAAATTCGGTACATACATGTAATGACCTAATACCTACAAAAAAGTCTCTTGGAGCATAGCCCTAAACACAACAGGAAGTCAGCCATTTTGAACTTCCTCTCAGATTTTTGTGCAGTTTTTGCCATTTTCAGGCCTCATACTTTAACGAACTCCTCCTACAGTTTTGATCTGATCATCTTCAAATTTGGTGAGTGTAATCTTAAGGCCTTTGCGACGTTAAATTGCGAAGATCTTGAGTTTTCGTCGAAGGGCGGGTCCTCGGCGGCCTGACAAATTTCGATGTTTCGCCATGAAACAGGAAGTTGCTGTAACTCAGGCATGGAATGTCCAATCTGCCCCAAACTTCACACGTTTGATAAGAGTTCTGTCCTGAACACATGACCATGCTCATATTCAGTTATAGTCATAGCGCCACCTGCTGGCAACAGGAAGTGACATGTTTAACACTGTTATGGACTCCTAATAACATATAAAAAAGTGCCAGCAAGTGCTAAACATGCTAACAACATACTAGAAGCATGCTAAAACATGCTAGCAAACTCTTAGCTAAGTGCTAAAGCATGCTATTATTGCAATTAAATAGGAATTTGCTGTAACTCAGGCATGGAATGTCCAATCTTCCCCAAACTTCACACTTTTGACAAGCGTTCTGTCCTGAACACATCTACATGAGAATATTCAGTTATAGTAATAGCGCCACCTACTGGTAACAGGAAGTGTCATGTTTAACACGTTGATGCCATTCTAGCAACATGTTAAAAATGCCATTGACTTCTAAACATGCTAGAAACATGTTAAAACATGCTAGCAATACTTAGCTAAGTGCTAAAGCATGCTAATTCAATGAAACAGGATGTTGTTGTTACGCAAGAAGGCAATGTCCAATATGCGCCAAACTTCACACTTTTAATAAACGTTCTGTCCTGAACACATGACCATGCTCATATTCAGTTACAGTCATAGTGCCACCTGCTGGCAACAGGAAGTGACATGTTAAACACTGTTGTGGACATATAAAAACATATAAAAAAAGTGCCAGCAAGTGCTAAACATGCTAACAACATACTAGAAACATGCTAAAACATGCTAGCAAACACTTAGCTAAGTGCTAAAGCATGCTATTGCTGCAATTAAATAGGAATTTGCTGTAACACAGGCATGGAATGTCCAATCTGCCCCAAACTTCACACGTTTGATAAGAGTCATGGCCTGAACACATCTACATGAGAATATTCAGTTATAGTAATAGCGCCACCTGCTGTCAACAGGAAGTGACATGTTTAACACTGTTGTGGTCTCCTAATAACATATATAAAAGAGCCAGCAAGTGCTAAACAGGTTAGCAACATACTAGAAACATGCTAGCAAACACTTAGCTAAGTGATAAAGCATGCTATTACTGCAATTAAATAGGAATTTGCTGTAACTCAGGCATGGAACGTCCAATCTGCCCCAAACTTCACATGTTTGATAAGAATCATGGCCTGAACGCATGCCTATGCTCAAATTCAGTTATAGTAATAGCGCCACCTACTGGCAACAGGAAGTGACATGTTTAACACGTTGATGCCGTTCTAGCAACATGTTAAAAATGCCATTGAGTTCTAAACATGCTAGAAACATATTAAAACATGCTAGCAATACTTAGCTAAGTGCTAAAGCATGCTAATTCAATGAAACAGGACTTTGTTGTTACTCAAGAAGGCAATGTACAATCTACCCCAAACGTCACACATTTGATAAGAGTTATCTCTTGAACACATGACCATGTTCATATTCAGTTATAGTCATAGCGCCACCTGCTGGCTACAGGAAGTGACATGTTTAACACTGTTATGGACTCCTAATAACATATAAAAAAGTGCCAGCAAGTGCTAAACATGCTAACAACATACTAGAAGCATGCTAAAACATGCTAGCAAACTCTTAGCTAAGTGCTAAAGCATGCTATTATTGCAATTAAATAGGAATTTGCTGTAACTTAGGCATGGAATGTCCAATCTTCCCCAAACTTCACACTTTTGATAAGCGTTCTGTACTGAACACATCTACATGAGAATATTCAGTTATAGTAATAGCGCCACCTACTGGTAACAGGAAGTGTCATGTTTAACACGTTGATGCCATTCTAGCAACATGTTAAAAATGCCATTGACTTCTAAACATGCTAGAAACATGTTAAAACATGCTAGCAATACTTAGCTAAGTGATAAAGCATGCTAATTCAATGAAACAGGATGTTGTTGTTACTCAAGAAGGCAATGTCCAATCTGCGCCAAACTTCACACTTTTAATAAACGTTCTATCCTGAACACATGACCATGCTCATATTCAGTTACAGTCATAGTGCCACCTGCTGGCAACAGGAAGTGACATGTTAAACACTGTTGTGGACATATAAAAACATATAAAAAAAGTGCCAGCAAGTGCTAAACATGCTAACAACATACTAGAAACATGCTAAAACATGCTAGCAAACACTTAGCTAAGTGCTAAAGCATGCAAATGCTGCAATTAAATAGGAATTTGCTGTAACACAGGCATGGAATGTCCAATCTGCCCCAAATTTCACACGTTTGATAAGAGTCATGGCCTGAACACATCTACATGAGTATATTCAGTTATAGTAATAGCGCCATCTGCTGTCAACAGGAAGTGACATGTTTAACACTGTTGTGGTCTCCTAATAACATATAAAAAAGAGCCAGCAAGTGCTAAACAGGTTAGCAACATACTAGAAACATGCTAGCAAACACTTAGTTAAGTGCTAAAGCATGCTATTACTGCAATTAAATAGGAATTTGCTGTAACTCAGGCATGGAATGTCCAATCTGCCCTAAACTTCACACGTTTGATAAGAATCATGGCCTGAACACATGTCTATGCTCAAATTCAGTTATAGTAATAGCGCCACCTACTGGCAACAGGAAGTGACATGTTTAACACGTTGATGCCGTTCTAGCAACATGTTAAAAATGCCATTGAGTTCTAAACATGCTAGAAACATATTAAAACATGCTAGCAATACTTAGCTAAGTGCTAAAGCATGCTAATTCAATGAAACAGGACTTTGTTGTTACTCAAGAAGGCAATGTACAATCTACCCCAAACTTCACACGTTTGATAAGAGTTATCTCTTGAACACATGTCCATGCTCATATTTAGTTATAGTCATAGCGCCACCTGCTGGCAACAGGAAGTGACGTTTAACACTGTTCTTGACTCCTAATAACATATAAAAAAATGCCAGTAGGTGCTAAACATCCTACCAACATACTAGAGACATGCTAAAACATACTAGCAAACACTTAGCTAAGTGCTAAAGAATGATATTACTGCAATTAAATATGAATTTGCTGTAACTCAGGCATGGAATGTCCAATCTGCCCCAAACTTTACACGTTTGATAAGAGTCATGGCCTGAACACATCTACATGAGAATATTCAGTTATAGTAATAGCGCCACCTGCTGGCAACAGGAAGTGACATGTTTAACACTGTTGTGGTCTCCTAATAACATATATAAAAGAGCCAGCAAGTGCTAAACAGGTTAGCAACATACTAGAAACATGCTAGCAAACACTTAGCTAAGTGCTAAAGCATGCTATTACTGCAATTAAATAGGAATTTGCTGTAACTCAGGCATGGAATGTCCAATCTGCCCCAAACTTCACATGTTTGATAAGAGTCATGGCCTGAACACATCTACATGAGAATGTTCAGTTATAGTAATAGCGCCACCTACTGGCAACAGGAAGTGACATGTTTAACACGTTGATGCCGTTCTAGCAACATGTTAAAAATGCCATTGAGTTCTAAACATGCTAGAAACATGTTAAAACATGCTAACAATGCTTAGCTAAGTGCTAAAGAATGCTAATTCAATGAAACATGACTTTGTTGTTACTCAAGAAGGCAATGTCCAATTTGCACCAAACTTCACACGTTTGATAAGAGTTCTGTCCTGAACACACATCCATGCTCATATTCAGTTATAGTCATAACGCCACCTACTGGCAACAGAAACTGACATGGTTAACACAGTAATGCAGTACTAACCACATAATTATTGTGTACTAAGCATGCTAGAAACAGACTAAACATGCTAGCAACACTTAGCTGAGTCATGAAGCATGCTATTATCACCATTATACAAAACATTTTGTAACTTACTTTGACATACTCTTACTATATATACCTCCTTAAATGTACATTTCCCAACCATGCTCTGTCTTCCTAAAGCCACCGAGTGTTGATGGCACGGGTGCGAGGGCCCTTTCATCGCTGCTTGCAGCTTTAATTATTATTATTATTAGGGCCCGAGCACCGATGGTGTGAGGACCCTCTTGGAATTGCTCTGTTTATTAGGGCCCGAGCACCGATGGTGTGAGGACCCTCTTGGAATTGCTCTGTTTATTATTAGGGCCCGAGCACCGATGGTGTGAGGACCCTCTTGGAATTGCTCTGTTTATTATTATTATTATTATTCTTCTCCGCATTGAATTGCATTTTTGAGGGCCTAAACATGCGCGAAAACTCACGAAACTTTGCACACGCGTCAGAACTGGCGAAAATTTACATCTGATATAGGTTTCAGAATTGGACGGGGCAAAATGGCTCGATAGCGCCACCTATAAAAGTTCAACGGAGTGCGCCTCCTGCAACGTTCCACGTACGTGCACGAAATTCGGTACATACGTGTAATGACCTAATACCTACAAAAAAGTCTCTTGGAGCATAGCCCTAAACACAACAGGAAGTCAGCCATTTTGAACTTCCTCTCAGATTTTTGTGCAGTTTTTGCCATTTTCAGGCCTCGTACTTTAACGAACTCCTCCTACAGTTTTAATCTGATCATCTTCAAATTTGGTGAGTGTAATCTTAAGGCCTTTGCGACGTTAAATTGCGAAGATCTTGAGTTTTCGTCGAAGGGCGGGTCCTCGGCGGCCTTACAAATTTCGATGTTTCGCCATGAAACAGGAAGTTGCTGTAACTCAGGCATGGAATGTCCAATCTCCCCCAAACTTCACACGTTTGATAAGAGTTCTGTCCTGAACACATGGCCATGCTCATATTCAGTTATAGTCATAGCGCCACCTGCTGGCAACAGGAAGTGACATGTTTAACACTGTTATGGACTCCTAATAACATATAAAAAAGTGCCAGCAAGTGCGAAACATGCTAACAACATACTAGAAGCATGCTAAAACATGCTAGCAAACTCTTAGCTAAGTGCTAAAGCATGCTATTATTGCAATTAAATAGGAATTTGCTGTAACTCAGGCATGGAATGTCCAATCTGCCCCAAACTTCACACTTTTGATAAGCGTTCTGTCCTGAACACATCTACATGATAATATTCAGTTATAGTAATAGCGCCACCTACTGGCAACAGGAAGTGTCATGTTTAACACGTTGATGCCATTCTAGCAACATGTTAAAAATGCCATTGAGGTCTAAACATGCTAGAAACATGTTAAAACATGCTAGCAATACTTAGCTAAGTGCTAAAGCATGCTAATTCAATGAAACAGGATGTTGTTGTTACTCAAGAAGGCAATGTCCAATATGCGCCAAACTTCACACTTTTAATAAACGTTCTGTCCTGAACACATGACCATGCTCATATTCAGTTACAGTCATAGTGCCACCTGCTGGCAACTGGAAGTGACATGTTAAACACTGTTGTGGACATATAAAAACATATAAAAAAAGTGCCAGCAAGTGCTAAACATGCTAACAACATACTAGAAACATGCTAAAACATGCTAGCAAACACTTAGCTAAGTGCTAAAGCATGCTATTGCTGCAATTAAATAGGAATTTGCTGTAACACAGGCATGGAATGTCCAATCTGCCCCAAACTTCACACGTTTGATAAGAGTCATGGCCTGAACACATCTACATGAGAATATTCAGTTATAGTAATAGCGCCACCTGCTGTCAACAGGAAGTGACATGTTTAACACTGTTGTGGTCTCCTAATAACATATATAAAAGAGCCAGCAAGTGCTAAACAGGTTAGCAACATACTAGAAACATGCTAGCAAACACTTAGCTAAGTGATAAAGCATGCTATTACTGCAATTAAATAGGAATTTGCTGTAACTCAGGCATGGAACGTCCAATCTGCCCCAAACTTCACATGTTTGATAAGAATCATGGCCTGAACGCATGCCTATGCTCAAATTCAGTTATAGTAATAGCGCCACCTACTGGCAACAGGAAGTGACATGTTTAACACGTTGATGCCGTTCTAGCAACATGTTAAAAATGCCATTGAGTTCTAAACATGCTAGAAACATATTAAAACATGCTAGCAATACTTAGCTAAGTGCTAAAGCATGCTAATTCAATGAAACAGGACTTTGTTGTTACTCAAGAAGGCAATGTACAATCTACCCCAAACGTCACACGTTTGATAAGAGTTATCTCTTGAACACATGTCCATGCTCATATTTAGTTATAGTCATAGCGCCACCTGCTGGCAACAGGAAGTGACGTTTAACACTGTTCTTGACTCCTAATAACATATAAAAAAATGCCAGTAGGTGCTAAACATCCTACCAACATACTAGAGACATGCTAAAACATAATAGCAAACACTTAGCTAAGTGCTAAAGAATGATATTACTGCAATTAAATATGAATTTGCTGTAACTCAGGCATGGAATGTCCAATCTGCCCCAAACTTCACACTTTTGATAAGCATTCTGTCCTGAACACATGACCATGCTTATATTCAGTTACAGTCATAGCGCCACCTGCTGGCAACAGGAAGTGACATGTTTAACACTGTTGTGGACTCCTAATAACATATAAAAAAGTGCCAGCAAGTGTTAAACATGCTAACAACATACTAGAAACATGCTAAAACATGCTAGCAAACTCTTAGCCAAGTGCTAAAGCATGCTATTATTGCAATTAAATAGGAATTTGCTGTAACTCAGGCATGGAATGTCCAATCTGCCCCAAACTTCACACTTTTGATAAGAGTCATGGCCTGAACACATCTACATGAGAATGTTCAGTTATAGTAATAGCGCCACCAACTGGCAACAGGAAGTGACATGTTTAACACGTTGATGCCGTTCTAGCAACATGTTAAAACATGCTAACAATGCTTAGCTAAGTTCTAAAGAATGCTAATTCAATGAAACATGACTTTGTTGTTACTCAAGAAGGCAATGTCCAATTTGCACCAAACTTCACATGTTTGATAAGAGTTCTGTCCTGAACACACATCCATGCTCATATTCAGTTATAGTCATAACGCCACCTACTGGCAACAGAAACTGACATGGTTAACACAGTAATGCAGTACTAACCACATAATTATTGTGTACTAAGCATGCTAGAAACAGACTGAACATGCTAGCAACACTTAGCTGAGTCATGAAGCATGCTATTATCACCATTATACAAAACATTTTGTAACTGACTTTGACATACTCTTACTATATATACCTCCTTAAATGTACATTTCCCAACCATGCTCTGCCTTCCTAAAGCCACCGAGTGTTGATGGCACGGGTGCGAGGGCCCTTTCATCGCTGCTTGCAGCTTTAATTATTATTATTATTCTTCTCCGCATTTAATTGCATTTTTGAGGGCCTAAACATGCTCGAAAACTCACAAAACTTTGCACACGCGTCAGAACTGGCGAAAATTTACATCTGATATAGGTTTCAGAATTGGACGGGGCAAAATGGCTCGATAGCGCCACCTATAAAAGTTCAACGGAGTGCGCCTCCCGCAACGTTCCACGTACGTGCACGAAATTCGGTACATACATGTAATGACCTAATACCTACAAAAAAGTCTCTTGGAGCATAGCCCTAAACACAACAGGAAGTCAGCCATTTTGAACTTCCTCTCAGATTTTTGTGCAGTTTTTGCCATTTTCAGGCCTCGTACTTTAACGAACTCCTCCTACAGTTTTCATCTGATCATCTTCAAATTTGGTGAGTGTAATCTTAAGGCCTTTGCGACGTTAAATTGCGAAGATCTTGAGTTTTCGTCAAAGGGCGGGTCCTCGGCGGCCTGATAAATTTCGATGTTTCGCCATGAAACAGGAAGTTGTTGTAACTCAGGCATGGAATGTCCAATCTGCCCCAAACTTCACACGTTTGATAAGAGTTCTGTCCTGAACACATGACCATGCTCATATTCAGTTATAGTCATAGCGCCACCTGCTGGCAACAGGAAGTGACATGTTTAACACTGTTATGGACTCCTAATAACATATAAAAAAGTGCCAGCAAGTGCTAAACATGCTAACAACATACTAGAAGCATGCTAAAACATGCTAGCAAACTCTTAGCTAAGTGCTAAAGCATGCTATTATTGCAATTAAATAGGAATTTGCTGTAACTCAGGCATGGAATGTCCAATCTGCCCCAAACTTCACACTTTTGATAAGCGTTCTGTACTGAACACATCTACATGAGAATATTCAGTTATAGTAATAGCGCCACCTACTGGTAACAGGAAGTGTCATGTTTAACACGTTGATGCCATTCTAGCAACATGTTAAAAATGCCATTGACTTCTAAACATGCTAGAAACATGTTAAAACATGCTAGCAATACTTAGCTAAATGCTAAAGCATGCTAATTCAATGAAACAGGATGTTGTTGTTACTCAAGAAGGCAATGTCCAATCTGCGCCAAACTTCACACTTTTAATAAACGTTCTATCCTGAACACATGACCATGCTCATATTCAGTTACAGTCATAGTGCCACCTGCTGGCAACAGGAAGTGACATGTTAAACACTGTTGTGGACATATAAAAACATATAAAAAAGTGCCAGCAAGTGCTAAACATGCTAACAACATACTAGAAACTAGAGCCCGACCGATATATCGGCAGGCCGATATTATCGGCCGATATTAGGCATTTTCAAAACTATCGGTATTGGCATTTATAACGGCCGATAAATAAATATTTCAAAAATAAAATAAAAACGGACGAAACACCCTTCAACCATGTTATGAGTGTTGGCGTTGTATAGTTAGTCCACCAGAGGGTACTCTACACCGTCCCTGTTGGCAACACTCGTGTATAACGCGCCACACATTCTGCAACCTGCTGATCCAGCCAGAGTCGGGCAGAGAGAACCGCGAGTGAGATCATCGGTGAAGTGTGTTCATGGTGAGTTGTTAACGACTCACTAGACATACGTTGCTTGAATAACAATTAAAAGAACATCCCTATCAGTTCTCTTAACTCAAATAAGGATGACAAAATTCGTGACTCATGTCCAGTTTTGCTGCGGTTAAATAAGCCGAGAGTGAAGCGGAACAACGCGACGTAGGCTATATTCACATAAAATGTTAACACTGCAGTTCACAAAAGTTCATAATGTGCATGTGCTTTAATGCTTTGTCGGTTAAACATTTAATTTTAAATGCTGATGCGCTGTTCTAACGTGTGCGTTTCTCAGCGCGTACATGTGAAGCTCACATGCACTAAAAGCCTTTCTACCAGCGCCTGGATACTGGACTAAGTTATCTTTCGAGTATTATTGTGCTAATACTGTTAAATACACACAATATTTACATAAACAAAGTCGGTTGTCTAAAGTGAAGGCAAAATTGAGAGAAAATCTGTTTGTCAAATGCGTGTACATTAGACGTGTCGTGCTCAGCTTTTAAAGAGACAGTAGCAATTGTAAACACATTGCCTCTTGTCCTTAAAGGGATAGTTCACCCAATAATAAAAATGATCTCATTATTTACAGGCACTCTAATGTTGTTCCAACTGTATTAATTTCCTTCTAATATTTTTCTAATATTAATAGTTTGAAGAATGTGGGTATGATAACCAAACAGTAACCAAACAGTAGCTGGTCCCCATTGACTTCCAAAGGAGAAAAATATACTATGGAAGTCACTGGGGTACATCAACTGTTTGGTTACCCACATTCATCCAAATAACTTATTTTCAACAGAAGAAAAAAACAACTTGAGAGAGTAAATTATGACTATTTGAATTTGTTGTCAATTTTAATGTGAAATTGTTGTTTTTGTTCAAAGGACTAAACGTTTAGTCTTAAAAAAAAATCTTAAGTTTGTATTTTTATACATTTTATTTATCAGAACTTTAATATATTTTGATGTTCTTCTGTTCTGTTGTGACAATAAAAGAAACAAGTTTCTTTTTAAAATGCATTATCATATTATTTTAGTTAAAACTCATAAATAACTACAAATAACTAATGTTAGGGAAATTTGTTAATGTTTTGTTGCGCGTTTCTGAAAAAAAAATAAAAAATATCGTCCGATATATCGGAATATCGGATTTTAAAACCAACAAATATTTGTACCGGTATCGGCCTTCAAAATCCTTTATCGGTCGGGCTCTAGTACCCATCAAAAGTTTGTACACACCAATTGTAAAGTGTGTCCAAACTTACTGTACTATAATACACATAAATAATATTGCTACTGTATTATAATATACACATAAATAATATCGGCCGATATATCGGTATCTGGCTTTTTTTTATCGGTATCGGCATCGGCGCCCAAAAATCCATATCGGTCGGCTCTACTAGAAACATGCTAAAACATGCTAGCAAACACTTAGCTAAGTGCTAAAGCATGCAAATGCTGCAATTAAATAGGAATTTGCTGTAACACAGGCATGGAATGTCCAATCTGCCCCAAATTTCACACGTTTGATAAGAGTCATGGCCTGAACACATCTACATGAGAATATTCAGTTATAGTAATAGCGCCACCTGCTGTCAACAGGAAGTGACATGTTTAACACTGTTGTGGTCTCCTAATAACATATAAAAAAGAGCCAGCAAGTGCTAAACAGGTTAGCAACATACTAGAAACATGCTAACAAACACTTAGTTAAGTGCTAAAGCATGCTATTACTGCAATTAAATAGGAATTTGCTGTAACTCAGGCATGGAATGTCCAATCTGCCCTAAACTTCACACGTTTGATAAGAATCATGGCCTGAACACATGTCTATGCTCAAATTCAGTTATAGTAATAGCGCCACCTACTGGCAACAGGAAGTGACATGTTTAACACGTTGATGCCGTTCTAGCAACATGTTAAAAATGCCATTGAGTTCTAAACATGCTAGAAACATATTAAAACATGCTAGCAATACTTAGCTAAGTGCTAAAGCATGCTAATTCAATGAAACAGGACTTTGTTGTTACTCAAGAAGGCAATGTACAATCTACCCCAAACTTCACACGTTTGATAAGAGTTATCTCTTGAACACATGTCCATGCTCATATTTAGTTATAGTCATAGCGCCACCTGCTGGCAACAGGAAGTGACGTTTAACACTGTTCTTGACTCCTAATAACATATAAAAAAATGCCAGTAGGTGCTAAACATCCTACCAACATACTATAGACATGCTAAAACATACTAGCAAACACTTAGCTAAGTGCTAAAGAATGATATTACTGCAATTAAATATGAATTTGCTGTAACTCAAATGTCCAATCTGCCCCAAACTTCACACTTTTGATAAGCGTTCTGTCCTGAACACATGACCATGCTTATATTCAGTTACAGTCATAGCGCCACCTGCTGGCAACAGGAAGTGACATGTTTAACACTGTTATGGACTCCTAATAACATATAAAAAAGTGCCAGCAAGTGTTAAACATGCTAACAACATACTAGAAACATGCTAGCAAACTCTTAGCTAAGTGCTAAAGCATGCTATTATTGCAATTAAATAGGAATTTGCTGTAACTCAGGCATGGAATGTCCAATCTGCCCCAAACTTCACACTTTTGATAAGAGTCATGGCCTGAACACATCTACATGAGAATGTTCAGTTATAGTAATAGCGCCACCTACTGGCAACAGGAAGTGACATGTTTAACATGTTGATGCCGTTCTAGCAACATGTTAAAAATGCCATTGATTTCTAAACATGCTAGAAACATGTTAAAACATGCTAACAATGTTTAGCTAAGTGCTAAAGAATGCTAATTCAATGAAACATGACTTTGTTGTTACTCAAGAAGGCAATGTCCAATTTGCACCAAACTTCACACGTTTGATAAGAGTTCTGTCCTGAACACACATCCATGCTCATATTCAGTTATAGTCATAACGCCACCTACTGGCAACAGAAACTGACATGGTTAACACAGTAATGCAGTACTAACCACATAATTATTGTGTACTAAGCATGCTAGAAACAGACTAAACATGCTAGCAACACTTAGCTGAGTCATGAAGCATGCTATTATCACCATTATACAAAACATTTTGTAACTGACTTTGACATACTCTTACTATATATACCTCCTTAAATGTACATTTCCCAACCATGCTCTGTCTTCCTAAAGCCACCGAGTGTTGATGGCACGGGTGCGAGGGCCCTTTCATCGCTGCTTGCAGCTTTAATTAGGGCCCGAGCACCGATGGTGTGAGGACCCTCTTGGAATTGCTCTGTTTATTATTATTATTATTATTATTCTCCGCATTGAATTGCATTTTTGAGGGCCTAAACATGCGCGAAAACTCACGAAACTTTGCACACGCGTCAGAACTGGCGAAAATTTACATCTGATATAGGTTTCAGAATTGGACGGGGCAAAATGGCTCGATAGCGCCACCTATAAAAGTTCAACGGAGTGCGCCTCCTGCAACGTTCCACGTACGTGCACGAAATTCGGTACATACGTGTAATGACCTAATACCTACAAAAAAGTCTCTTGGAGCATAGCCCTAAACACAACAGGAAGTCAGCCATTTTGAACTTCCTCTCAGATTTTTGTGCAGTTTTTGCCATTTTCAGGCCTCGTACTTTAACGAACTCCTCCTACAGTTTTAATCTGATCATCTTCAAATTTGGTGAGTGTAATCTTAAGGCCTTTGCAACGTTAAATTGCGAAGATCTTGAGTTTTCGTCGAAGGGCGGGTCCTCGGCGGCCTTACAAATTTCGATGTTTCGCCATGAAACAGGAAGTTGCTGTAACTCAGGCATGGAATGTCCAATCTCCCCCAAACTTCACACGTTTGATAAGAGTTCTGTCCTGAACACATGGCCATGCTCATATTCAGTTATAGTCATAGCGCCACCTGCTGGCAACAGGAAGTGACATGTTTAACACTGTTATGGACTCCTAATAACATATAAAAAAGTGCCAGCAAGTGCGAAACATGCTAACAACATACTAGAAGCATGCTAAAACATGCTAGCAAACTCTTAGCTAAGTGCTAAAGCATGCTATTATTGCAATTAAATAGGAATTTGCTGTAACTCAGGCATGGAATGTCCAATCTGCCCCAAACTTCACACTTTTGATAAGCGTTCTGTCCTGAACACATCTACATGATAATATTCAGTTATAGTAATAGCGCCACCTACTGGCAACAGGAAGTGTCATGTTTAACACGTTGATGCCATTCTAGCAACATGTTAAAAATGCCATTGAGGTCTAAACATGCTAGAAACATGTTAAAACATGCTAGCAATACTTAGCTAAGTGCTAAAGCATGCTAATTCAATGAAACAGGATGTTGTTGTTACTCAAGAAGGCAATGTCCAATATGCGCCAAACTTCACACTTTTAATAAACGTTCTGTCCTGAACACATGACCATGCTCATATTCAGTTACAGTCATAGTGCCACCTGCTGGCAACAGGAAGTGACATGTTAAACACTGTTGTGGACATATAAAAACATATAAAAAAAGTGCCAGCAAGTGCTAAACATGCTAACAACATACTAGAAACATGCTAAAACATGCTAGCAAACACTTAGCTAAGTGCTAAAGCATGCTATTGCTGCAATTAAATAGGAATTTGCTGTAACACAGGCATGGAATGTCCAATCTGCCCCAAACTTCACACGTTTGATAAGAGTCATGGCCTGAACACATCTACATGAGAATATTCAGTTATAGTAATAGCGCCACCTGCTGTCAACAGGAAGTGACATGTTTAACACTGTTGTGGTCTCCTAATAACATATATAAAAGAGCCAGCAAGTGCTAAACAGGTTAGCAACATACTAGAAACATGCTAGCAAACACTTAGCTAAGTGATAAAGCATGCTATTACTGCAATTAAATAGGAATTTGCTGTAACTCAGGCATGGAACGTCCAATCTGCCCCAAACTTCACATGTTTGATAAGAATCATGGCCTGAACGCATGCCTATGCTCAAATTCAGTTATAGTAATAGCGCCACCTACTGGCAACAGGAAGTGACATGTTTAACACGTTGATGCCGTTCTAGCAACATGTTAAAAATGCCATTGAGTTCTAAACATGCTAGAAACATATTAAAACATGCTAGCAATACTTAGCTAAGTGCTAAAGCATGCTAATTCAATGAAACAGGACTTTGTTGTTACTCAAGAAGGCAATGTACAATCTACCCCAAACGTCACACGTTTGATAAGAGTTATCTCTTGAACACATGTCCATGCTCATATTTAGTTATAGTCATAGCGCCACCTGCTGGCAACAGGAAGTGACGTTTAACACTGTTCTTGACTCCTAATAACATATAAAAAAATGCCAGTAGGTGCTAAACATCCTACCAACATACTAGAGACATGCTAAAACATAATAGCAAACACTTAGCTAAGTGCTAAAGAATGATATTACTGCAATTAAATATGAATTTGCTGTAACTCAGGCATGGAATGTCCAATCTGCCCCAAACTTCACACTTTTGATAAGCGTTCTGTCCTGAACACATCTACATGAGAATATTCAGTTATAGTAATAGCGCCACCTACTGGCAACAGGAAGTGTCATGTTTAACACGTTGATGCCATTCTAGCAACATGTTAAAAATGCCATTGAGTTCTAAACATGCTAGAAACATGTTAAAACATGCTTAAATGCTTAGCTAAGTTCTAAAGAATGCTAATTCAATGAAACATGACTTTGTTGTTACTCAAGAAGGCAATGTCCAATTTGCACCAAACTTCACACGTTTGATAAGAGTTCTGTCCTGAACACACATCCATGCTCATATTCAGTTATAGTCATAACGCCACCTACTGGCAACAGAAACTGACATGGTTAACACAGTAATGCAGTACTAACCACATAATTATTGTGTACTAAGCATGCTAGAAACAGACTAAACATGCTAGCAACACTTAGCTGAGTCATGAAGCATGCTATTATCACCATTATACAAAACATTTTGTAACTGACTTTGACATACTCTTACTATATATCCCTCCTTAAATGTACATTTCCCAACCATGCTCTGCCTTCCTAAAGCCACCGAGTGTTGATGGCACGGGTGCGAGGGCCCTTTCATCGCTGCTTGCAGCTTTAATTATTATTATTATTATTCTCCGCATTGAATTGCATTTTTGAGGGCCTAAACATGCGCGAAAACTCACGAAACTTTGCACACGCGTCAGAACTGGCGAAAATTTACATCTGATATAGGTTTCAGAATTGGACGGGGCAAAATGGCTCGATAGCGCCACCTACAAAAGTTCAACGGAGTGCGCCTCCCGCAACGTTCAACGTACGTGCACGAAATTCGGTACATACGTGTAATGACCTAATACCTACAAAAAAGTCTCTTGGAGCATAGCCCTAAACACAACAGGAAGTCAGCCATTTTGAACTTCCTCTCAGATTTTTGTGCAGTTTTTGCCATTTTCAGGCCTCGTACTTTAACGAACTCCTCCTACAGTTTTAATCTGATCATCTTCAAATTTGGTGAGTGTAATCTTAAGGCCTTTGCGACGTTAAATTGCGAAGATCTTGAGTTTTCGTCGAAGGGCGGGTCCTCGGCGGCCTTACAAATTTCGATGTTTCGCCATGAAACAGGAAGTTGCTGTAACTCAGGCATGGAATGTCCAATCTGCCCCAAACTTCACACGTTTGATAAGAGTTCTGTCCTGAACACATGGCCATGCTCATATTCAGTTATAGTCATAGCGCCACCTGCTGGCAACAGGAAGTGACATGTTTAACACTGTTGTGGACATATAAAAACATATAAAAAAAGTGCCAGCAAGTGCTAAACATGCTAACAACATACTAGAAACATGCTAAAACATGCTAGCAAACACTTAGCTAAGTGCTAAAGCATGCTATTGCTGCAATTAAATAGGAATTTGCTGTAACACAGGCATGGAATGTCCAATCTGCGCCAAACTTCACACGTTTGATAAGAGTCATGGCCTGAACTCATCTACATGAGAATATTCAGTTATAGTAATAGCGCCACCTGCTGTCAACAGGAAGTGACATGTTTAACACTGTTGTGGTCTCCTAATAACATATATAAAAGAGCCAGCAAGTGCTAAACAGGTTAGCAACATACTAGAAACATGCTAGCAAACACTTAGCTAAGTGATAAAGCATGCTATTACTGCAATTAAATAGGAATTTGCTGTAACTCAGGCATGGAACGTCCAATCTGCCCCAAACTTCACATGTTTGATAAGAATCATGGCCTGAACGCATGCCTATGCTCAAATTCAGTTATAGTAATAGCGCCACCTACTGGCAACAGGAAGTGACATGTTTAACACGTTGATGCCGTTCTAGCAACATGTTAAAAATGCCATTGAGTTCTAAACATGCTAGAAACATATTAAAACATGCTAGCAATACTTAGCTAAGTGCTAAAGCATGCTAATTCAATGAAACAGGACTTTGTTGTTACTCAAGAAGGCAATGTACAATCTACCCCAAACGTCACACGTTTGATAAGAGTTATCTCTTGAACACATGTCCATGCTCATATTTAGTTATAGTCATAGCGCCACCTGCTGGCAACAGGAAGTGACGTTTAACACTGTTCTTGACTCCTAATAACATATAAAAAAATGCCAGTAGGTGCTAAACATCCTACCAACATACTAGAGACATGCTAAAACATAATAGCAAACACTTAGCTAAGTGCTAAAGAATGATATTACTGCAATTAAATATGAATTTGCTGTAACTCAGGCATGGAATGTCCAATCTGCCCCAAACTTCACACTTTTGATAAGCGTTCTGTCCTGAACACATGACCATGCTTATATTCAGTTACAGTCATAGCGCCACCTTCTGGCAACAGGAAGTGACATGTTTAACACTGTTGTGGACTCCTAATAACATATAAAAAAGTGCCAGCAAGTGTTAAACATGCTAACAACATACTAGAAACATGCTAAAACATGCTAGCAAACTCTTAGCCAAGTGCTAAAGCATGCTATTATTGCAATTAAATAGGAATTTGCTGTAACTCAGGCATGGAATGTCCAATCTGCCCCAAACTTCACACTTTTGATAAGAGTCATGGCCTGAACACATCTACATGAGAATGTTCAGTTATAGTAATAGCGCCACCAACTGGCAACAGGAAGTGACATGTTTAACACGTTGATGCCGTTCTAGCAACATGTTAAAACATGCTAACAATGCTTAGCTAAGTTCTAAAGAATGCTAATTCAATGAAACATGACTTTGTTGTTACTCAAGAAGGCAATGTCCAATTTGCACCAAACTTCACATGTTTGATAAGAGTTCTGTCCTGAACACACATCCATGCTCATATTCAGTTATAGTCATAACGCCACCTACTGGCAACAGAAACTGACATGGTTAACACAGTAATGCAGTACTAACCACATAATTATTGTGTACTAAGCATGCTAGAAACAGACTGAACATGCTAGCAACACTTAGCTGAGTCATGAAGCATGCTATTATCACCATTATACAAAACATTTTGTAACTGACTTTGACATACTCTTACTATATATACCTCCTTAAATGTACATTTCCCAACCATGCTCTGCCTTCCTAAAGCCACCGAGTGTTGATGGCACGGGTGCGAGGGCCCTTTCATCGCTGCTTGCAGCTTTAATTAGGGCCCAAGCCCTGAAAGGGCGAAGGCCCTATTGTTTTCGGTAGGATTATTTATTATTATTATTATTAGGGCCCAAGCCCTGAAAGGGCGAAGGCCCTATTGTTTTCGGTAGGATTATTATTATTATTAGGGCCCGAGCACCGATGGTGTGAGGACCCTCTTGGAATTGCTCTGTTTATTATTATTATTATTATTCTTCTCCGCATTTAATTGCATTTTTGAGGGCCTAAACATGCTCGAAAACTCACAAAACTTTGCACACGCGTCAGAACTGGCGAAAATTTACATCTGATATAGGTTTCAGAATTGGACGGGGCAAAATGGCTCGATAGCGCCACCTATAAAAGTTCAACGGAGTGCGCCTCCCGCAACGTTCCACGTACGTGCACGAAATTCGGTACATACATGTAATGACCTAATACCTACAAAAAAGTCTCTTGGAGCATAGCCCTAAACACAACAGGAAGTCAGCCATTTTGAACTTCCTCTCAGATTTTTGTGCAGTTTTTGCCATTTTCAGGCCTCGTACTTTAACGAACTCCTCCTACAGTTTTCATCTGATCATCTTCAAATTTGGTGAGTGTAATCTTAAGGCCTTTGCGACGTTAAATTGCGAAGATCTTGAGTTTTCGTCAAAGGGCGGGTCCTCGGCGGCCTGATAAATTTCGATGTTTCGCCATGAAACAGGAAGTTGTTGTAACTCAGGCATGGAATGTCCAATCTGCCCCAAACTTCACACGTTTGATAAGAGTTCTGTCCTGAACACATGACCATGCTCATATTCAGTTATAGTCATAGCGCCACCTGCTGGCAACAGGAAGTGACATGTTTAACACTGTTATGGACTCCTAATAACATATAAAAAAGTGCCAGCAAGTGCTAAACATGCTAACAACATACTAGAAGCATGCTAAAACATGCTAGCAAACTCTTAGCTAAGTGCTAAAGCATGCTATTATTGCAATTAAATAGGAATTTGCTGTAACTCAGGCATGGAATGTCCAATCTGCCCCAAACTTCACACTTTTGATAAGCGTTCTGTACTGAACACATCTACATGAGAATATTCAGTTATAGTAATAGCGCCACCTACTGGTAACAGGAAGTGTCATGTTTAACACGTTGATGCCATTCTAGCAACATGTTAAAAATGCCATTGACTTCTAAACATGCTAGAAACATGTTAAAACATGCTAGCAATACTTAGCTAAATGCTAAAGCATGCTAATTCAATGAAACAGGATGTTGTTGTTACTCAAGAAGGCAATGTCCAATCTGCGCCAAACTTCACACTTTTAATAAACGTTCTATCCTGAACACATGACCATGCTCATATTCAGTTACAGTCATAGTGCCACCTGCTGGCAACAGGAAGTGACATGTTAAACACTGTTGTGGACATATAAAAACATATAAAAAAAGTGCCAGCAAGTGCTAAACATGCTAACAACATACTAGAAACTAGAGCCCGACCGATATATCGGCAGGCCGATATTATCGGCCGATATTAGGCATTTTCAAAACTATCGGTATCGGCATTTATAACGGCCGATAAATAAATATTTCAAAAATAAAATAAAAACGGACGAAACACCCTTCAACCATGTTATGAGTGTTGGCGTTGTATAGTTAGTCCACCAGAGGGTACTCTACACCGTCCCTGTTGGCAACACTCGTGTATAACGCGCCACACATTCTGCAACCTGCTGATCCAGCCAGAGTCGGGCAGAGAGAACCGCGAGTGAGATCATCGGTGAAGTGTGTTCATGGTGAGTTGGTAACGACTCACTAGACATACGTTGCTTGAATAACAATTAAAAGAACATCCCTATCAGTTCTCTTAACTCAAATAAGGATGACAAAATTCGTGACTCATGTCCAGTTTTGCTGCGGTTAAATAAGCCGAGAGTGAAGCGGAACAACGCGACGTAGGCTATATTCACATAAAATGTTAACACTGCAGTTCACAAAAGTTCATAATGTGCATGTGCTTTAATGCTTTGTCGGTTAAACATTTAATTTTAAATGCTGATGCGCTGTTCTAACGTGTGCGTTTCTCAGCGCGTACATGTGAAGCTCACATGCACTAAAAGCCTTTCTACCAGCGCCTGGATACTGGACTAAGTTATCTTTCGAGTATTATTGTGCTAATACTGTTAAATACACACAATATTTACATAAACAAAGTCGGTTGTCTAAAGTGAAGGCAAAATTGAGAGAAAATCTGTTTGTCAAATGCGTGTACATTAGACGTGTCGTGCTCAGCTTTTAAAGAGACAGTAGCAATTGTAAACACATTGCCTCTTGTCCTTAAAGGGATAGTTCACCCAATAATAAAAATGATCTCATTATTTACAGGCACTCTAATGTTGTTCCAACTGTATTAATTTCCTTCTAATATTTTTCTAATATTAATAGTTTGAAGAATGTGGGTATGATAACCAAACAGTAACCAAACAGTAGCTGGTCCCCATTGACTTCCAAAGGAGAAAAATATACTATGGAAGTCACTGGGGTACATCAACTGTTTGGTTACCCACATTCATCCAAATAACTTATTTTCAACAGAAGAAAAAAACAACTTGAGAGAGTAAATTATGACTATTTGAATTTGTTGTCAATTTTAATGTGAAATTGTTGTTTTTGTTCAAAGGACTAAACGTTTAGTCTTAAAAAAAAATCTTAAGTTTGTATTTTTATACATTTTATTTATCAGAACTTTAATATATTTTGATGTTCTTCTGTTCTGTTGTGACAATAAAAGAAACAAGTTTCTTTTTAAAATGCATTATCATATTATTTTAGTTAAAACTCATAAATAACTACAAATAACTAATGTTAGGGAAATTTGTTAATGTTTTGTTGCGCGTTTCTGAAAAAAAAATAAAAAATATCGTCCGATATATCGGAATATCGGATTTTAAAACCAACAAATATTTGTACCGGTATCGGCCTTCAAAATCCTTTATCGGTCGGGCTCTAGTACCCATCAAAAGTTTGTACACACCAATTGTAAAGTGTGTCCAAACTTACTGTACTATAATACACATAAATAATATTGCTACTGTATTATAATATACACATAAATAATATCGGCCGATATATCGGTATCTGGCTTTTTTTTATCGGTATCGGCATCGGCGCCCAAAAATCCATATCGGTCGGGCTCTACTAGAAACATGCTAAAACATGCTAGCAAACACTTAGCTAAGTGCTAAAGCATGCAAATGCTGCAATTAAATAGGAATTTGCTGTAACACAGGCATGGAATGTCCAATCTGCCCCAAATTTCACACGTTTGATAAGAGTCATGGCCTGAACACATCTACATGAGAATATTCAGTTATAGTAATAGCGCCACCTGCTGTCAACAGGAAGTGACATGTTTAACACTGTTGTGGTCTCCTAATAACATATAAAAAAGAGCCAGCAAGTGCTAAACAGGTTAGCAACATACTAGAAACATGCTAGCAAACACTTAGTTAAGTGCTAAAGCATGCTATTACTGCAATTAAATAGGAATTTGCTGTAACTCAGGCATGGAATGTCCAATCTGCCCTAAACTTCACACGTTTGATAAGAATCATGGCCTGAACACATGTCTATGCTCAAATTCAGTTATAGTAATAGCGCCACCTACTGGCAACAGGAAGTGACATGTTTAACACGTTGATGCCGTTCTAGCAACATGTTAAAAATGCCATTGAGTTCTAAACATGCTAGAAACATATTAAAACATGCTAGCAATACTTAGCTAAGTGCTAAAGCATGCTAATTCAATGAAACAGGACTTTGTTGTTACTCAAGAAGGCAATGTACAATCTACCCCAAACTTCACACGTTTGATAAGAGTTATCTCTTGAACACATGTCCATGCTCATATTTAGTTATAGTCATAGCGCCACCTGCTGGCAACAGGAAGTGACGTTTAACACTGTTCTTGACTCCTAATAACATATAAAAAAATGCCAGTAGGTGCTAAACATCCTACCAACATACTATAGACATGCTAAAACATACTAGCAAACACTTAGCTAAGTGCTAAAGAATGATATTACTGCAATTAAATATGAATTTGCTGTAACTCAAATGTCCAATCTGCCCCAAACTTCACACTTTTGATAAGCGTTCTGTCCTGAACACATGACCATGAACATGAACACATGACCATGCTTATATGGTCTTATATGGCTTATATGGTAACTGCAATTCAGTTACAGTCATAGCGCCACCTGCTGGCAACAGGAAGTGACATGTTTAACACTGTTATGGACTCCTAATAACATATAAAAAAGTGCCAGCAAGTGTTAAACATGCTAACAACATACTAGAAACATGCTAGCAAACTCTTAGCTAAGTGCTAAAGCATGCTATTATTGCAATTAAATAGGAATTTGCTGTAACTCAGGCATGGAATGTCCAATCTGCCCCAAACTTCACACTTTTGATAAGAGTCATGGCCTGAACACATCTACATGAGAATGTTCAGTTATAGTAATAGCGCCACCTACTGGCAACAGGAAGTGACATGTTTAACATGTTGATGCCGTTCTAGCAACATGTTAAAAATGCCATTGATTTCTAAACATGCTAGAAACATGTTAAAACATGCTAACAATGTTTAGCTAAGTGCTAAAGAATGCTAATTCAATGAAACATGACTTTGTTGTTACTCAAGAAGGCAATGTCCAATTTGCACCAAACTTCACACGTTTGATAAGAGTTCTGTCCTGAACACACATCCATGCTCATATTCAGTTATAGTCATAACGCCACCTACTGGCAACAGAAACTGACATGGTTAACACAGTAATGCAGTACTAACCACATAATTATTGTGTACTAAGCATGCTAGAAACAGACTAAACATGCTAGCAACACTTAGCTGAGTCATGAAGCATGCTATTATCACCATTATACAAAACATTTTGTAACTGACTTTGACATACTCTTACTATATATACCTCCTTAAATGTACATTTCCCAACCATGCTCTGTCTTCCTAAAGCCACCGAGTGTTGATGGCACGGGTGCGAGGGCCCTTTCATCGCTGCTTGCAGCTTTAATTATTATTATTCTTCTTCTTCTCCGCATTTAATTGCATTTTTGAGGGCCTAAACATGCTCGAAAACTCACGAAACTTTGCACACGCGTCAGAACTGGCGAAAATTTACATCTGATATAGGTTTCAGAATTGGACGGGGCAAAATGGCTCGATAGCGCCACCTATAAAAGTTCAACGGAGTGCGCCTCCCGCAACGTTCCACGTACGTGCACGAAATTCGGTACATACATGTAATGACCTAATACCTACAAAAAAGTCTCTTGGAGCATAGCCCTAAACACAACAGGAAGTCAGCCATTTTGAACTTCCTCTCAGATTTTTGTGCAGTTTTTGCCATTTTCAGGCCTCGTACTTTAACGAACTCCTCCTACAGTTTTAATCTGATCATCTTCAAATTTGGTGAGTGTAATCTTAAGGCCTTTGCGACGTTAAATTGCGAAGATCTTGAGTTTTCGTCAAAGGGCGGGTCCTCGGCGGCCTGACAAATTTCGATGTTTCGCCATGAAACAGGAAGTTGCTGTAACTCAGGCATGGAATGTCCAATCTGCCCCAAACTTCACACTTTTGATAAGCGTTCTGTCCTGAACACATGACCATGCTCATATTCAGTTACAGTCATAGCGCCACCTGCTGGCAACAGGAAGTGACATGTTTAACACTGATATGGACTCCTAATAACATATAAAAAAGTGCCAGCAAGTGCTAAACATGCTAACAACATAATAGAAGCATGCTAAAACATGCTAGCAAACTCTTAGCTAAGTGCTAAAGCATGCTATTATTGCAATTAAATAGGAATTTGCTGTAACTCAGGAATGGAATGTCCAATCTGCCCCAAACTTCACACTTTTGATAAGCGTTCTGTCCTGAACACATCTACATGAGAAAATTCAGTTATAGTAATAGCGCCACCTACTGGTAACAGGAAGTGACATGTTTAACACTCTTGTGGTCTCCTAATAACATATAAAAAAGAGCCAACAAGTGCTAAACAGGTTAGCAACATACTAGAAACATGCTAGCAAACACTTAGCTAAGTGCTAAAGCATGCTATTACTGCAATTAAATAGGAATTTGCTGTAACTCAGGCATGTAATGTCCAATCTGCCCCAAACTTCACACATTTGATAAGAATCATGGCCTGAACACATGTCTATGCTCAAATTCAGTTATAGTAATAGCACCACCTACTGGCAACAGGAAGTGACATGTTTAACACTTTGATGCCGTTCTAGCAACATGTTAAAAATGCCATTGAGTTCTATACATGCTAGAAACATGTTAAAACATGCTAGCAGTACTTAGCTAAGTGCTAAACCATGCTAATTCAATGAAACAGGACTTTGTTGTTACTCAAGAAGGCAATGTACAATCTACCCCAAACTTCACACGTTTGATAAGAGTTATCTCTTGAACACATGTCCATGCTCATATTTAGTTATAGTCATAGCGCCACCTGCTGGCAACAGGAAGTGACGTTTAACACTGTTCTTGACTCCTAATAACATATAAAAAAATGCAAGTAGGTGCTAAACATCCTACCAACATACTAGAGACTTGCTAAAACATACTAGCAAACACTTAGCTAAGTGCTAAAGAATGATATTACTGCAATTAAATATGAATTTGCTGTAACTCAGGCAAGGAATGTCCAATCTGCCCCAAACTTCACACTTTTGATAAGCGTTCTGTCCTGAACACATGATCATGCTTACAGTCATAGCGCCACCTGCTGGCAGCAGGAAGTGACATGTTTAACACTGTTATGGACTCCTAATAACATATAAAAAAGTGCCAGCAAGTGCTAAACATGCTAACAACATACTAGAAACATGCTAAAACATGCTAGCAAACTCTTAGCTAAGTGCTAAAGCATGCTATTATTGCAATTAAATAGGAATTTGCTGTAATTCAGGCATGGAATGTCCAATCTGCCCCAAACTTCACACATTTGATAAGAATCATGGCCTGAACACATGTCTATGCTCAAATTCAGTTATAGTAATAGCGCCACCTACTGGCAACAGGAAGTGACATGTTTAACACTTTTATGCCGTTCTAGCAACATGTTAAAAATGCCATTGAGTTCTAAACATGCTAGAAACATGTTAAAACATGCTAACAATGCTTAGCTAAGTGCTAAAGAATGTTAATTCAATGAAACATGACTTTGTTGTTACTCAAGAAGGCAATGTCCAATTTGCACCAAACTTCACACGTTTGATAAGAGTTCTGTCCTGAACACACATCCATGCTCATATTCAGTTATAGCCATAACGCCACCTACTGGCAACAGAAACTGACATGGTTAACACCGTAATGCAGTACTAACCACATAATTATTGTGTACTAAGCATGCTAGAAACAGACTAAACATGCTAGCAACACTTAGCTGAGTCATGAAGCATGCTATTATCACCATTATACAAAACATTTTGTAACTGACTTTGACATACTCTTACTATATATACCTCCTTAAATGTACATTTCCCAACCATGCTCTGTCTTCCTAAAGCCACCGAGTGTTGATGGCACGGGTGCGAGGGCCCTTTCATTGCTGCTTGCAGCTTTAATTATTATTATTATTATTATTATTATTATTATTATTATTTTGTCAACCTTTCGGCCACTTTTGGGGCCCTTAACATGCTCGAAAACTCTTGAAATTTTGCACACAGGTCAGAACCCGCGGCCATCAGGGCCGGACTGAAGCTGGTACCCGGGCGTGGCAGGGGGGCTCGACAGCGCCCCCTGGAATGGGATCCGAACACTTGTCCATAAATCAGACACGCTTGCATGTAAAAATATGAAACTCGGTACACATATAGAACTCATCGGGCCGAACAACTTTCGTGCTCTAAGTTTTACGCCAGCCCAACAGGAAGTCGGCTATTTAGGGTTGTTTGGAAACGCATGCTGTGGAATTTAATGTACTCCTCCTAGGGAATTCATCGATTCGCCTCCAAACTCGGTGTGCATGAAGTCAAGACATTGAGGATGCTAAATTGCGGACGGATTTTTGATATCTCGAACGGTTTGGCCGTGGCGAGGAAACGAATTTATGGCGAAAAAATGAAACAGGAAGTGTGTTATAACTTCTGCATACATTAACTGATCTTGATGAAACTTCAGCAGTGTGTTCGTTGTAAGAGGCCGATCGCACAGATGTGACTATTGTGAGTCAAAGTTATAGCGCCACCAACAGGCAGCAGGAAGTACATCACTATTAAAATGCTTTGAAATCACTGTCTTATTTTTACCAGATTTGCTTCAAACTTTATGTGTACAATGTAGACACACGGCAGATGTAAACCTGTGAAAGGATTATTGATATCTTAGATACTGTTGCCGTGGCAATGCATCAAACTTTAATATTCTTTTTTTATGCTTTTGAGACTCTTAACATACTTGAAATTGCATGAAACTCGACAGACACATCACATTTATTATCCAGTAGACATGTGCAAAGTTTCAGAAACGGGCGTGGTGAGGGGCTCAGTAGCGCCACCTTTAGTCATAAGTGGGGGTGTTAGTTTTATCAACAGCAACAAAACTTGGTATGTGTATTGTTCTCATCAAGACGGACAACTTTCTAATTTACATGAACCATCTCTGACCAACAGGAAGAGAGATATTTTGGTTTGAATGTGGATTTTCTGAAGAATTTTCTCTCCCTCTCTGTGTCTGTGTGTGTGTGAGGGGAGGGGGGGATTTGACTATTGCTTTTATATTGTTAATCAAGGTTTCAGGGGCTTTTGGGGTCCTTAACGTGCTCAAAAACTCTTGAAACTTTGCACACAGGTCAGAACCCACGGCCATCAGGGCCGGGCTGAAGCTGGGACCCGGGCGTGGCTGGGGGGCTCAACAGCGCCCCCTTGAACGGGGTTCTAAAACTTGATCCATATATCAAACACGCTCGCATGAATTAATATGAAACTCGGTACACATATAGATCTCATCGGGCCGAACAACTTTACCCCGGTCAAGTTTTACGCCAGCCCAACAGGAAGTCAGCTATTATGGGTTGTTTGGAAAACGCTTGCTGTGGAATGTGAAATACTCCTCCTAGAAAATTCACCGTGCCCCCTTCAAACTCGGTGTGGATGTAGTCAAGACATTGAGGATGCTAAATTGCGGACGGATTTTTGATATCTCGAACGGTTTGGCTGTGGCGAGGAATCGAATTTATGGCGAGAAAAGAGAAACACGGAAGTGGAATAACTTCTGCATACATTAACTGATCTTGATGAAACTTCAGCAGTGTGTTCGTGGTAAGAGGCCGATCAGATGGATGTAGCTATTGTGAGTCAAAGTTATAGCGCCACCAACTGGCAGCAGGAAGTGTGTCACTTTCAACATGCTTTTGACAAAAGTGGGGGGGTTAGTTTTAACTACAGTAAAGAAAAAATAGTTTGTATATTGTTCTCATCAAGCCGGACAACTTTCTAATTTACATTCAATAGCTCTGGCCATCAGGAAGTCAGATATTTTGGTCTGAATGTGGATTTTTTTGCAAAATCAGCCTCTGAATTTTTAGCCACTCCTCTTAAACTATTTATTTTATTCGTACCAAACTTTTTCAACATGATGAAACTACATTAAATATGCTAAATTGTGAATGGATAATAAATATCTCAAACGGTTTTGCTATGGCGAGGGATTAAATAATGTCCAAAAAGGAAACACTAAAAATCTTCTAAAAATGTAATTATATACCATTTATTTCTATATAAAAGTATACAAATATCACAACTAAACCCATTTTATTCTGTTTTTGCAATTCAAGAAGAATGAAAAAGTTAAAACAGGCTATTTAGTGCTATTTGGTTCAACAAAAAAGCAAACATAGGGCTATACTGCCCTCTTGTGTCCAAAAGGACATCAAAATAGTATATAAAACTTTTTACCAGGTAGGCCAATATTGTATTTAAATATACATGTATTAGGTATGTGTCTGAGGATATTTTCCCACCGGTTAATCGACGTGTGACACGAGTGGGTGCTTTTAAATCGCTAATATAATAGTGTAAGAAAAATAATGATAATGTTGCACACACAAATCACACACATGTGGGAAAGAATGATGCTTTTAAACAACACTAAACCGCCATTAGGTGTCGCCAGGCATCCATCTTAATAAGCGAGTCATTGATTCATTCGTTCAAACGATTCGTTCGAATGAGTCGATCATGATTAAGACAGATGTTTATGGATTGATCATTCAATCTTTGAGTCAACCGATTCGTTAAAAATGCTGAATCGTTCAGTTATGAGAAAACACGTGATGCGTGATGGTTCTGCCGTGATCTTTGTTTAACTATTTTCGCTGCTGAAACAGAACAAAAACAGTCAACATTGCATCTAAAATGTAAGTGACTTAATTGTAACTGTTTATTAACCTGTTGTATGAAATCTAGGGGTGGGAGAAAAAATGTATTCTTAGATGCATCGCGATGCGGACGTGGACGATTCTGAATCGATTCACAAATGTCAAAAAATCGATTCTCTAAAAAAATATTTTCTAATAACGTAATATTGACGGAAGGCAAAAGGCGGAACTCTAAGCGGACGTGCGTGCAGTCTGTGGCGCGCACATAACAGAGAAGTTTCTTCTGCTCACCAAGGCTGCATTTATTTGATTAAAAATACAAACAAAAACAGTAATATTGTAAAATATTATTACAATTTAAAACAGCTGCTTTCTATTTTAATATATTTTAAACTGTTATTTATTCCTGTGATCAAAGCTGAGTTTTCAGCATCATTACTCCAGTCGTCACTGTCACATGATCCTTCAGAAATTATTCTAATATGATGATTGATACTCAAGAAACATTCATTATTATTTTAAATGTCGAAAACAGTTGTGTACAGTCTTTGATGAATAGAAAGTTCAAAAGAACAGCATTTATCTGAAATCTAAAGCTTTTGTAACGTTAAACACTACCGCTCAAAAGTTTTGGGTTAGTAATAATTAAAATTTTATTTTTTGGGGAAATAAATAAAATAAATCAGTACTTTTATTTATGAAGGATGAGTTAAACTGATCAACAGTTACAGTAAATACATTTATAATGTTAAAAATATATATATTTGAAATATATGCTGTTCTTTTGAACTTTACATTCATCAAAGCATTTTGAAAAAAAAAAAATCTGTACACAACTGTTTTCAACATTTAAAATAATAATGAATATTTATTGAGCATCAATCATCATATTAGTATGATTTCTGAAGGATCATGTGACACTGAAGACTGGAGTAATGATGCTGAAAACTCAACTTTGATCACAGAAATGAATTACTATGTAAAATATTTAAAAATTGAAAACAGCTGTTTTAAATTGGAATAATATTTCACAATATTACTGTTTTTGTTTGTATTTTAAATCAATAAATGCAGCCTTGGTGAGCAGAAGAGACTTCTCCTAAAAACATTAAAAATCTTACTGACCCCAAACTTTTGAACAATAATATATATATATATATATATATATATATATATATATATATATGTGTATGTGTATGTGTGTGTGTGTATGTATGTATATATATATATATATATATATATATATATATATATGTATATATATATATATATATATATATATATATATATATATAAATATAGCTGCGAGCAGCGATGGAGGGCCAAAGCCGGCGGTACCGCCACCCCGGTGCCTTTAGGTAACTAAAGGCACCGGGGTTGCGGTGCCACCGGCTTGGGCCCGTAATCGCTGCTCGCAGCTATATTTATTCTTATTTTTCTGTCAACCTTTCGGGCACTTTTGAGACCCTTAACGTGCTCGAAAACTCTTGAAACTTTGCACACGGGTCAGAACCCGCGGCCATCAGGGCCGGGCTGAAGCTGGTACCCGGGCGTGGCAGGGGGGCTCGACAGCGCCCCCTTGAACGGGATCCGAACACTTGTCCATAAATCAAACACACTTGCATGTAATAATATGAATCTCGGAACAGATATAGATCTCATCGGGCCGAACAACTTTCGTGCTCTAAGTTTTACGCCAGCCCAACAGGAAGTCGGCTATTATGGGTTGTTTTGAAACGCATGCTGTGGAATTTAATGTACTCCTCCTAGAGAATTCATCCAATCGCCTCCAATCTCGGTCAGCATGAAGTCAAGACATTGAGGATGCTAAATTGCGGACGGATTTTTGATATCTCGAACGGTTTGGCCGTGGCAAGGAAACGAATTTATGGCGAATAAGGGACACAGGAAGTGTGTTATAACTTCAGCATACATTATCTGATCTTGATGAAACTTCAGCAGTGTGTTCGTTGTAAGAGGCCGAACACAAGGATGTGACTATTGTGAGTCAAAGTTATAGCGCCACCAACTGGCAGCAGGAAGTGTGTCACTTTCAAAATGCTTTGAAATCACTCTCTTATTTTTACCCGATTTGCTTCAAACTTTATGTGTATAATGTAGACACACGGCAGATGTAGACCTGTGAAAGGATTATTGATATCTTAGATACTGTTGCCATGGCAACGCATCAAACTTTAATATTCTTTTTTGATGCTTTTGAGACTCTTAACATACTTGAAATTGCATGAAACTCGACAGACACATCACACTTATTATCCAGTAGACATGGGCAAAGTTTCAGAAACGGGCGTGGTGAGGGGCTCAGTAGCGCCACCTTTAGTCAAAAATGGGGGCTTAGTTTTACCTAGAATCACAAAACTTGGTATGTATATTGTTCTTATCGAGCCGGACAACTTTCTAATTTACACTTATTAGCTCAAAGCAACAGAAAGTCAGATATTTTGGTTTGAATGTGATTTTTTGGAGAATTTTCTCTCTCTCTCTGTCTCTGAGTGTGTGAGGGGTGGGGGTGATTTGTCAGTTGAGTGAGATTTACTTTTTCATTTGTTTTTCAAGGTTTCTGGGGCTTTTGGGTCCCTAAACGTGCTCGAAAACTCTTGAAACTTTGCACACAGGTCAGAACCCGCGGCCATCAGGGCGGGGCTGAATCTGGTAGCCGGGCGTGGCAGGGGGGCTCAACAGCGCCCCCTTGAACGGGGTTCTAAAACTTGGTCCATATATCAAACACGCTTGCATGAATTAATTTGAAACTCGGTACACATATAGATCTCATCGGGCCGAACTACTTTCGTGCTCTAAGTTTTACGCCAGCCCAACAGGAAGTCGGCTATTTAGGGTTGTTTGGAAACGCTTGCTGTGGAATTTAATGTACTCCTCCTAGGAAATACATCGATTCGCCTCCAAACTCGGTCAGCGTGAAGTCAAGACATTGAGGATGCTAAATTGCGGACGGATTTTTGATATCTCGAACGGTTTGGCTGTGGCGAGGAAACAAATTAATGGCGAGAAAAGAGAAACACGAAGTGTTATAACTAATGCATACATTAACTGATCTTGATGAAACTTCAGCAGTTTGTTCATGGTAAGAGGCCTATCAGATGGATGTAACTATTGTGTGTCAAAGTTAAAGCGCCACCAACTGGCAGCAGGAAATGTGTCACTTTCAAAATGCTTTTGACAAAAGTGGGGGGGGGTCGTTTTACCTACAGTAGCACAACTCAGTACGTATGTTGATCTCATCGACCCGGACAACTTTCTAATTTAAAGTCATTAGCTCCGACCATCAGGAAGTCAGATATTTTGGTTTGAATGTGGATTTTTTGCAAAATCAGCCTCCAAAAGGCACTAAAAGCCTCAAATCTTCTAAAAATGTAATTTTATACCATTTATTTCTATATAAAAGTATACAAATATCACAACTAAACCCATTTTATTCTGTTTTTAAAAAGAATTTTATTCTAATTTTATTCTAAATTTTAAAACAGTAAAGTAAAAAAAAAATTCAAGTCATACATAGGGCTATACTGCCCTCTAGTGTCCAAAAGGACATCAAAATAATATATAAAACTTTTTACCAGCTAGGCCAATAATGTATTTAAATATACATTTATTAGGTATGTGTCTGAGGATATTTTCCCACCGGTTAATCGACGTGTGTGACACGAGCGGGTGCTTTTAAATCGCTAATATAAAAGTGAAAGAAAAATACGGACGTCCGCACGGACATTTATAATGGTGCACACACAAATCACACACACGTTGGAAAGAATTATGCTTTTAAACAACACTAAACCGCCATTAGATGTCGCCAAGTGACCGTCTTAATGAGCGAGTCATTGATTCATTCGTTCAAACGATTCGTAATCCATAAACATATACAGATCCATAAACATGGATCCATAAACATCCAATCCATAAACATAAACAGATGTTTATGGATTGATCATTCAATCTTTGAGTCAACCAATTCGTTCAAAATGCTGAATCATTCAGTTATGAGAAAACACGTTCCTGTGAGATCATGCGTTCTTCTGTGATCTTTGTTTAACTATTTTCGCTGCTGAAACAGAACAAAAACAGTCAATATTGTATCTAAAATGTAAATGACTTCATTTTAACTGTTAATATCCTGTTGTATGAAATCAATGTCACAGTTTCAATTGTGATTGTATTCAGGAAAAGTTAGGTACGGAGAGCGAGCGATTTCAACGAAATCAGAACTAAACCCATTTTATTCTTTTATTATTATTATTATTCAATTTAAGAATTATGTTTGAGTTTAAAAAAAGCCAGAATGTTTTAGTCCAAAAAATAAATAAATCATGCCATGGATTGCTTGAAATTTAATTTTTTTATTATATTTATTTTTTCGTTTTGGCTTTGTTTATAGTTTATTTTTTATTTTTTTATTCTTGTTCCGTTCTGAATGTCATTACATTTAAAGGATTTGTTGTGGAATATTTTGAGTGTATCATAAAATCAGAATATTCTCTCGATTTAGTGATCCCCTACTTATTATTATTATTATTTTTTCTTTGTTCTAATCAGGTCAGGCAAGTAAAATTATCTGTGTCTTGTCCCTTAAATTTATATATATATATATATGTGTGTGTGTGTGTGTGTGTGTGTATATATATATATATATATATATATATATATATATATATATATATATATATATATATATATATATATATATATGTGTGTGTGTGTGTGTATGTATATATATATATATAAATATAAATATAGCTGCGAGCAGCGAAGGAGGGCCAAAGCCGGCGGTACCGCCACCCTGGCACCAGGATTGCGGTGCCACCGGCTTGGGCCCGTAATCGCTGCTCGCAGCTATATTTATTATTAATATTCTCTGCATTTAATTGCATTTTTGAGGGCCTAAACATGCTCGAAAACTCACAAAACTTTGCACACGCGTCAGAACTGGCGAAAATTTACATCTGATATAGGTTTCAGAATTGGACGGGGCAAAATGGCTCGATAGCGCCACCTATAAAAGTTCAACGGAGTGCGCCTCCCGCAACGTTCCACGTATGTGCACGAAATTCGGTACATACATGTAATGACCTAATACCTACAAAAAAGTCTCTTGGAGCATAGCCCTAAACACAACAGGAAGTCAGCCATTTTGAACTTCCTCCCAGATTTTTGTGCAGTTTTTGACATTTTCAGGCCTCATACTTTAACAAACTCCTCCTACAGTTTTAATCTGATCATCTTCAAATTTGGTGAGTGTAACCTTAAGGCCTTTGCGACGTTAAATTGCGAAGATCTTGAGTTTTCGTCGAAGGGCGGGTCCTCGGCGGCCTGACAAATTTTGATGTTTCGCCATGAAACAGGAAGTTGCTGTAACTCAGGCATGGAATGTCCAATCTGCCCCAAACTTCACACATTTGATAAGAGTTCTGTCCTGAACACATGACCATGCTCATATTCAGTTATAGTCATAGCGCCACCTGTTGGCAACAGGAAGTGACATGTTTAACACTGTTATGGACTCCTAATAACATATAAAAAAGTGCCAGCAAGTGCTAAACATGCTAACAACATACTAGAAGCATGCTAAAACATGCTAGCAAACTCTTAGCTAAGTGCTAAAGCATGCTTTTATTGCAATTAAATAGGAATTTGCTGTAACTCAGGCATGGAATGTCCAATCTGCCCCAAACTTCACACTTTTGATAAGCGTTCTGTCCTGAACATATCTACATGAGAATATTCAGTTATAGTAATAGCGCCACCTGCTGGTAACAGGAAGTGTCATGTTTAACACGTTGATGCCATTCTAGCAACATGTTAAAAATGCCATTGACTTCTAAACATGCTAGAAACATGTTAAAACATGCTAGCAATACTTAGCTACTTTGTTACTCAAGAAGGCAATGTCCAATCTGCGCCAAACTTCACACTTTTAATAAACGTTCTGTCCTGAACACATGACCATGCTCATATTCAGTTACAGTCATAGTGCCACCTGCTGGCAACAGGAAGTGACATGTTAAACACTGTTGTGGACATATAAAAACATATAAAAAAAGTGCCAGCAAGTGCTAAACATGCTAACAACATACTAGAAACATGCTAAAACATGCTAGCAAACATTTAGCTAAGTGCTAAAGCATGCTATTGCTGCAATTAAATAGGAATTTGCTGTAACACAGGCATGGAATGTCCAATCTGCCCCAAACTTCACACGTTTGATAAGAGTCATGGCCTGAACACATCTACATGAGAATATTCAGTTATAGAAATAGCGCCACCTGCTGTCAACAGGAAGTGACATGTTTAACACTGTTGTGGTCTCCTAATAACATATAAAAAAGAGCCAGCAAGTGCTAAACAGGTTAGCAACATACTAGAAACATGCTAGCAAACACTTAGCTAAGTGCTAAAGCATGCTATTACTGCAATTAAATAGGAATTTGCTGTAATTTAGGCATGGAATGTCCAATCTGCCCCAAACTTCACACGTTTGATAAGAATCATGGCCTGAACACATGTCTATGCTCAAATTCAGTTATAGTAATAGCGCCACCTACTGGCAACAGGAAGGGAAATGTTTAACACGTTGATGCCGTTCTAGCAACATGTTAAAAATGCCATTGAGTTCTAAACATGCTAGAAACATATTAAAACATGCTAGCAATACTTAGCTAAGTGCTAAAGCATGCTAATTCAATGAAACAGGACTTTGTTGTTACTCAAGAAGGCAATGTACAATCTACCCCAAACTTCACACGTTTGATAAGAGTTATCTCTTGAACACATGTCCATGCTCATATTTAGTTATAGTCATAGCGCCACCTGCTGGCAACAGGAAGTGACGTTTAACACTGTTCTTGACTCCTAATAACATATAAAAAAATGCCTACTGGCAACAGAAACTGACATGGTTAACACAGTAATGCAGTACTAACCACATAATTATTGTGTACTAAGCATGCTAGAAACAGACTAAACATGCTAGCAACACTTAGCTGAGTCATGAAGCATGCTATTATTACCATTATACAAAACATTTTGTAACTGACTTTGACATACTCTTACTATATATACCTCCTTAAATGTACATTTCCCAACCATGCTCTGTCTTCCTAAAGCCACCGAGTGTTGATGGCACGGGTGCGAGGGCCCTTTCATCGCTGCTTGCAGCTTTAATTTAAAGATTCATCTCACAGAAAATAATCATCTCACATGTTCACATCATCTCTACCTGAACATTAAGGCTGTGATAGGATTTCATATTAACATAATCTGCCTCATGTTCCCTTAGAGCAGTGGAGATTGGAGCAATAGACTGCATACATGTTGCAATGACTCTAGGGAATCCTATCATAAGATTAACAGAATAATAATAAAGATTTAAAATATTTCTTAACATGTATTATATTGTATAGTACATTTGTGAAATTTGCTTTTTGAAAAAAAAATTAAAAAAAAATGTGTTCATGTGATGTCACCCTATCAATATATCTTACCGGCAATTTTATAAAAGCCCTCTTTTATGGACATGGTCGATAAATGTCCGGGGAACACTATTAATGAAACTATTCATGTACTCCTGCAGAGCGAGGACCACCTTGCGAATGGTTCGACAAACCGTGTTTTCCCCTATAGCTTCTGTGCGTCACCGACCGTGCAAGTATGTACCACTTGCAAAAAAACGCAACGCAATACCATTTGCGGTACAGTAAGTGCATGAATTCGACGTGTTAAATTCTTTATGTGCGGCTCAAGAAGTTTGCAAAGATAAGACAGTCCTTCCACAGAAAATCTGTATCTTTCATACAAGTAGCCTAACTATCAGGAAAGGCAAGGGGATTTTGTCTGGCTAAAAACTCTTTCTCTACGAAGTGCTCGTCAAACAATTTGCGCTGAGATGTCCACCGGATTTGGAAGAAAAGGTGAAGTCATTGCAACAGACACTGGGAATAAGTTACGTCAACTATGTAGCTGTGTCCCAATGTGAAGGCTACATCCTTCGAAGGACTGAAGACTTCAAGGATGTAGCCTATGCGTCCTCCGAAGGACGCACCATGCCTCCGTAGGATTTCCTAATTGCGCAGCCAGGTGTTCCCGATTACCGCTCCAGGCGCCAAGCAACGGTGCGAGAGTATGCTGCCATCCTGACAATTCATTTGATATGCTATGGAGCCAGAATTGGCTGTTGTCATTTTTATGTTTTATATTTTACTGGAGGACATGGTATTAAGGATGTTTCAGGTCATACTTTCGGCTTAGCCGATGATTCAAATGTTCATTTATATCTTACCTTGATGCGATTTTGTAGGCTAGTGTATTCTTTTTGTTATGCACATAAATGGACCATGGTAAATATATTTACACAGGTTTTTAACCCCATTTGAATATAAAACCCATTTGAATATAAAACCCATTTGAATATAAAAAGTCTAGTGCGAATGTTACTCCCGCTCTTCATCGGCAGCTGTCAGTCACTGTTGCTAGGCGACAAGAACAATCGTCCGTAGGCTAGACCGGTCCGAGCGCTTCAGATGCGCCAAATGTGACAGAGCAGTAGTTAGCAACAATTTGTTAATATTGTGACAATAGGCCTACATTTTGTTACTTTAATTTTCAAAATAACCAGTGGTGGTATGTAAGGAACTACATACTTCGTTAATACTCAAAGTAATTTTCCCACACGGGACAGCAACACTACAAAATTGTTATTTTACAATATGATGCATTGTTTTACATTAAACTACACAAAAGTATATAGTTTAAATTATATAGTTTAAATGTATCAACCTTGAAAATATTCAGAAATGCAACATGCAGTAATAGAAATGCAAAACATCATAAAAACCCTGACAAGGTTTTTTTTTCCTGCAGAATTCCTTTACTTTTACTCTTGATACCTTAAGTACATTAGAGTATGCAAGATAATGAAAAAAAAAAAAAAAAAAAAAATAAATAAAATTGCTTAACTGAGGTTTAAAATATATGACTAGTAGTTTTTCGCCAATGTGGTATTAGTGGTTATTAAAAGTACTTTAGTGTAATAAAGTATCTCAATATTTATTCCATGAGTCAGCCCTGCAAACCTGTTGGTAGACAACTTAGTGGATAGTGAAAATAAGCACTCAAACACTCTGGAGACCATCCCAGATGATGTCCCACCAGCAGGAGGCCTTACCAGGGTCTCTATTGTGGAGCCCATCATGGTCCAGCAGCACACCAGGGTCTCCCACTCAGCTGAATAAAAGTCTACATCATTTTTTCTTATTTTATGTACTGTAAATTTAAATGTTTATGTTGATTTTGATATGTTTAACGTATGTTGTAAATAGTTGGGGGAAAAAAAGGTATAGAAGAATTTGTTTCATGTAGAAATTATGACTGTCATTACAAAAATAATGTACAGAGCAATGAATTCTCTTTTATTTACACATTTAAAGTTGCATAAAAATAAATAAATGTACAGATTTTTTTTCCTTTTAAAAAATATAGGTGAAAAAAAGTTAAACAAGAATATATATATATTTCTCAATCATTCTTTCAAGAAGAGAAAACAGCCTGTCCATCCTCTCCCTACTCTCCAGTGCTCTCCTCGCCTCTGCAGTCCCATGTCTTCTCTAATCAAGTAAAAAAACTCGTCCTCTCTGTCTCGCCTTCTTCGTGGTGCTGGTGCGGGTGCTCGTGCTGGTGCTGGTGCGGATGCTGCCCCTGGCTCCTCCTCATCTCACCTCACCGTATATATATATATAATTTTGTGCCTGTATGGGAGTTACATTCCCCAGACCCATTTTTCCCTGAATTGTTCTAAAAAAGCAGAAAAGGGTACTTAACACAGGGGTGCAATGTGCATTGTTAACACTGCAAAATATGACACATCAAGACATGCAAAATATACTTAATATTTCTGTATAGTCAAATTTGGTTAAAAACCAAATTTGGGGGTTGGTTGTTTTAGGCTTTATAGGGTGAGTGATATTTCTTATAATACACAAGTGAGATAGACTAGTGCAAATATTACAAATAGGTCGTTAAACTAATAACTTTATCACAAGTTTTGCCTAAAACTACCTGACAAATGAAGCCATGCAATGGTGACGAAGGAGTTAAGATGAAGTTTATAATAAACTTTAACTGGTTTCGCTAGCTATTTGAGTAAATGAAAACATAATACTTACATTTAAATGTGAATTTGCTGTCCACCACCGATCTCTAGTCTCGGCTGCCGGCCTGTCGTCAACGGCGCGCAATGACTTATGGGTAGAATAGGGTAGGATAGGCCGCTAAGCAGTGGCGGCTGGTGCTAAAAAAAATTGGGGGGGCACAACAAACTGAATTATTAATTCAGGACTGAATGTAGGCTTATTGCTAAATAACAATTTAACAGTGATAATAATGTAGCTATCATTAGCCTAAAGTTTAGCTAAAACTTCAGCCGGTAGGGTTGGGAAATAGCCAATTGCCAAATAAATCTGAATTTTTGGGCTAAATGGCAATGTATGGTATAATCTGAGTATTTAATTATTATTTTTCTATTTGAATAAAAAAACTCTGTATTTAATTTTTTTTTTTAAATATTTAATATCCTGATCAATATTGTCCTACAAACAATGTTCATATTGAAGGTTATAAAAACAAACATAGTGTAACCTTGCTGTCTATCTGCAGTCTATCCAAAAAAGGGGTCAAATCACATTACATTCTAACATTGCAACATTGCAATCTAAAAACAAAATAATGCTTTTTAAAGAAGTAATTTACTAAACTTAAAAAAAAAAGAAGCTATCATAAAAGTACACATGTAGGTTTGAAATTCTCTAGCACATTTATGTTCACCAACAACAACAAATATTCAACAACAAATGTTTTAGCTAAATATATTTATAATTTAGTGCTAATGTTTATTTTAGTCAGAATAATTGCGCTCCTATTCTATTGCGCTCCGTCTGTTCGGCGCGCATGCACGCGGCGGCGCTCGTTCACGGAAGTATAGCTTGCAGAAAGCTCGCCCACTCATGACAGCAAACTGGAAATATTGACTTTCTAACATTTATAGATGGAGAATATGTCCGTGAAATGTAAACTATGCACTGAGAAAATTATTGGATGTCACTTCAGCTTATGGCTAAATACTATTAGAGGTATATTTGTTTCCACCAATCGCTGCACAAGTGAAGTTTACGTATGATGACGAAAGCACGTTAGTGCGAGCCCTCCCGGAACCCATAGAGAATGCATTGCAGTGCCTGCAGTTCGGAAAAAAAAATCTTTGAATGCAAGTCTATGGGAAGACTCTGGGCGATTCTCAGCCAGAGTGAAATCGCCCAAAAAGAGGCGGTACTCCACAGAACGTGACTTGGCGCTGATTGGCCTATATCCAGAGGCAGAACAACAGTGAGTGACTGCTAGCGTAACTCTGTGGTTGAATGAGATTGTGATTGAAAAAGTCCCTTTCACACTTTGGTGGTGCGTCGCCCGATCGCCCTAATGAAGAAACCGCCGCTGCAGCTAAGTGTCCATTTATGTATCCTTCCTTTCACGGGGAAACGAAGGGCGCATTTGGCGTCGCTTTTGAATCAGGGAAGCCTTCGTCGCGGCGCGATGACGCAACTGTCCTTCGAATACGGCCTTCAGAGGATGCAGAATTGAATTGGGACAGCCTTCATCACGCCGCGGTGACGCAATCGGCCTTCAAATGCGACCTTCCAAGGATGCAGCCTTTGAATTGGGACGTCCTTCGTCGCGCCGCTGTGACGCAATCGGCCTTCAAATGCGGCCAATCGGCCTTCAAATACGGCCTTCGGAGGATGCAGCCTTCACATTGGGACACAGCTTATGTTTCTTTGCTCTCAGCTGATTGGTCAAACTTCAGTCTGCGATCTTGAATCCAGAACATAACCTGCCCCAGAGCAGGTTAGCCGTGCAGCGTAAGATACCATTGCAACGAACACCGATTAAAGCCGAGCTACTTTCATAGTACCTAAAACCCAGGGTTGGCGGAAACTAAACTGAAACATAGCTGGCTAGCCACCTAAACCGGCTTCATGGTATAGGCCCCTGGGAGTGTATATGAGTCCACACTCAAGAGTGTAAAGTGTTAAAATATGAGTGTTAAATTAACACTCAAAAGTGTTAAAGTTAATGAGATAATTAAGTGATTAATTTAGTGATGATTGAGCATTATTGAAGACACCAGGGGCATGTTCAAGTTCAAAACGGTGCGCAACGTTTTGCTACGGTTTCCGGGTTGAACGTCATGTTTCCTGGAAACGGCGTGCACCGGTGTGCAACGGGGTTTGATATGCGTTTTCTCTTGTTTGGTGGGTGTGTCAGAACTGCAGTCCAATCAGCAGCAACATGTATATAAAGCACGCGGTATTAAAGTGAACTCGCACAATGGGTTCAAGGAAAGTAATTTACATGTGTTCGATGCAGCTCGGTATACGCAACAACTGAGGATATTAGAAGACATGTTTGTCTTAAGTTTTATTGTAAAAATAAAGGATATCAACATAATGATGTAGTTGTTTATTTTTAGTTTCATTGCAAGTGTATGACATTTGGTATAGAAATAAACAATGGTAATTAAGTGCTTTTCCTAAAAATGAGAAAGAAAATACAGGGTATTAAAACAGTATGAACTACAAATAAAGTCAGTATGTGAGGCTAAGTAGATGTGTTTTAGTCTGAATTAGGTAAGATGTGTGCTTCCATTTCAGTTTCAGCAATCCCTTCACTCGATTGGGATGTTCTCTTGTTCTGGGTGGCAAGTGCAGAAACTGTAACATCGGGCATATTTTGTAGTATTAAACACATATTTATACCGACTTCATCAGGCTCAGAAAATTCTTCACAAAGAACGGCCTTCTCAGCTGCCATAGTTGCAACTCTTGTGTCATCAGAACAGTGTGTTCAACGCATCACCGTTTCTGTTTAAAAAACGTTGTGCAACGTTTTGTCGGGGCTGAACGCAGCCCTGTTGTTAACAAGCAGAATCACTGAAGGAGAAAATCTCAAATTGTAAGCCAGCGTTATGGCGATCAGTGTTTGCTTTAGTTGGACTCTTGACCCTTATATGTTTACTTAATTTTGTTTGCCTGTTGTTATTGATTTATAACAGTCAAATGAACAATGAAAAGTGTGATCTGATAGTGTTGGTTATGTTTTGACATAATTGTCACAGGTCGGGATGGGCCAAACCGGACTGCGCCCACCCCTGAACCAGGACCACCCTGAGGAATGTGTCAGAGACGAGACGGAAACAGAATTCAAGGGAATAACAGTTCTTTTTATTAAAGTTAAAAGTAATTTGAATAACCTAAGCTAAAATCTTCCTTTCCTCTTCTTCCCCGGAATCGAGGCAATGCAGCAGTCTCCGGGGCCCACTCCCACGCCGGTACAAGGTTCGCAATGGCCTGTGATGGAGCGATGGATTTCCACAGATGAATATGCGGTCGGGGCTGTTCCTCTTCCCACACTGATGCAGGGTCCGCAGGGACCTACGACGGACAGGTGAGTTTCCACAGGTGAGTAGACAGTCGGGGCTGTTCCTCTTCCCACGCTGATGCAGGGTTCACCGGGACCGACGACAGACAGGTGAGTTTCCACAGGTGAGTAGACAGTCGGGGCCCTTCCTCTTCCCACGCCGCTGTAGGGTTCACAATGGGATGCAGTAGGCAGGTGAGTTTCCACCAGTGAGTAGATGGTCAGGGCTCTTCCTCTTCTCACACCGAGGCAGAGTTCACAGGGACCAACGACGGACAGGTGAGTTTCCACAGGTGAGTATACAGTCAGGGCTGGTCCTCTTCCCACACTGATGCAGGGTTCACAATGGGATGCGATGGGCAGGTGAGTTTCCACCAGTGAGTAGATGGTCAGGGCTCTTCCTCTTCTCACACCGATGCAGAGTTCACAGGGACCAACGACGGACAGGTAAGTTTCCACAGGTGGGTATACAGTCGGGGCTAGTCCTCTTCCCACACTGATGCAAGGTTCACAGAGGCCTACGACGGACAGGTGAGTTTCCACAGGTGAGTAGACAGTTGGGACTCTGGGGCTGCAGCAGACTCGAGTCAGCAGGCTGAACGGAGCTTCTCCAGGACAGACAGTTAGGGCAGACAGAGTCAGCTTCAACCGCAGTATATAGGCCTCACGTGTGTTGCCGGGGACAGGTGACTTCACACCATGCAGATGGGCCGGGGGCTATAGCAGACTCAAAGGCGCAGGCCGAGCGGAGCTTCTCCTGGACAGACAGAATCAACTTCAACAGCAGTATACAACTCTCACGTGTGTTGCAGGGGACAGCTAACTTCACACCATGCAGATGGACTTGGGGTTGTAGCAGACTCCAAGTCGCAGCTGAGCAGAGCTGCTCTAAGACAGACAAAATCAACTTCACCACAGTATACAGTTCTTACATGTGTTGCAGGGGACAGATAACTTCACACCATGCAGATGGGCCTGGGGCTATAGCAGATTCAAGTCGCAGGCTGAGTGGAGCTTTTCTAGAACAGACAGAATCAACTTCAACAGCAGTATACAGTTCTCACGTGTGTTGCCGGGAACAGATAACTTCACACCATACAGATGGGCCGGGGGCTATAGCAGACTCAAAGTCGCGGGCTGAGCGGAGCTTCTCTAGAACAGACAGAATCAACTTCGACAGCAGTATACAGTTCTCACGTGTGTTGCAGGGGACAGATAACTTCACACCATGCAGATGGACTTGGGGCCGTAGCAGACTCAAAGTCGCAGGCTGAGCGGAGCTTCTCTAGAACAGACAGAATCAACTTCAACAGCAGTAAACAATTCTCACGTGTGTTGCAGGGAGCAGATAACTTCACACCGTGCAGGTGGGCTTAGTGCTGCAGCAGACTCAAAATCAACAGGCTGAGTGGAACTTCTACGAAGACAAACAGAATCAACTTCAACAGCAGTATACAATTCTCACGTGTGTTGCAGGGGGCAGATAACTTCACACCGTACAGGTGGGCTTAGGGCTGCAGCAGACTCCAAGTCAACAGGCTGAGCGGAGCTTCTTCTAAGACAGTCAGAACCACTACTTCAAAACAGAAAGGTTAGTTTGACTTACAGATGCTGTTCCTTCTAGTCCTCAACAGATGGAACCAATCGACATTATTAAGCTCCAGTTACTGACAGTAGACCAGCATGGCACGAGGGGAGTGCACGGCAAGAGAGAATAAATCTTCCACACACACACGGCAATTTCACTCCAAACATGCAACGTGAGGGGGGAAACGTCAATTTAGGCACTGCAATCCACTTCAAATAAGTGCAGATAAGGCCAGCACTCACCCAGGGGTCTCCGTGCCACAAGTAACGAGCTTCAATGTTGGGAAAAAGATGTTTCAGGGTTTTCCTCCACAGACATAGACAGGATTCACATCACCGTTCCAACATGGGGGAAGAGGGTAAGAGATCGAACATGAATCAGTATAATTCACTCAGTGACGTTTAGATAGCACAATCAAAGCACTCCAATCCACCTCAAATTCAGTGTTGAAACATGCAGGTACGAGATACGATGGTCGATTACTTATCTCTCTCCCTTCCAGGCAAACGGTGTGTTTTCACAACTCTTCCACACTCCTCGAGTCCCCTCCAGCAGCACTTCCCTTTGCACACCACAATTCTTCTCTGCAACACTCAAATAGAACGACTTCTCACGGGAGAGAACCACACAACAGTCTCTCTTCACTGGCTTTTTATATCCTTCTCAATGCCCACATGGCTTCGTCATGGCTCTAGATTAATTTCCCACACCTGGTGTCAATTTCCTCATCCCGGTTGGCAGGGCAACAGATATACACTTGCGCGGGGGGTAGTGTTTCCTTGTTATTATACCGGAGGGGACACAATTGCGGCGAACTTTAGTTCCGCCCTCATTTGTCACACCGTGACATAATCATGCTGTGATCTGAAAAATGAAACTTATTGAGATAGTTTGGTTTAACTTGATAGCAGCATCTTTGTGATTCTACAGCATATGATTATCAGTATTTTTCTTATAATCCAAAATATTTTATAAACATTGTTCTGATCAAAACGCTTTGAAATGAATTTATTTAGAAACACAGACATCAATAATCAGCCTGTGAATCTCAACAATGGTGACAATAATAAAGCATGTTGCAGTGGCTGCCACCAATCACAACTCATTAATGGTTCCCATCATGCATTGCGGTATGAATAAATTATGATCTGAATTGTCTATGTAATTTACTTTTCCTAATGGAATATTCTGCTCGTCACCATTGTTGAGATGCATAGACTGAATCTTGACGTCTGTGTGTGCCTAAAAGAATTTTTTTTTTTTTTTTTCAAAACAACTTTTAAGAAATCCTTTAAATATAAAGGATATAATAATATCTAAAATTCTGGATATTTATGTAGAATCAAAGTTATGCTGTAATCAACAATATAAATCTAAGTCAGAAATAAGGATCTTAATGAGTTCAGTGATCAGGTTCAAATGATTATTGTCATAATATAACCAACACCATCAGATCACTTTTTTTCTTTGTTCGTCTGGCTGTTATAACTCAGATACAACAGCCAAACAAAATCTAAAGCAAACATATAAGGGTCAAGAGCCCAATTAAAGCAAACAATGATCGCCATAACGGTGGCTTACAATTTGAGATTTTCTCCTTCAGTGATTCTGCTTGTTAACATCAGGTGTCTTCAATAATGCTCAATCACCACTCAATTATTCACTTAATTATCTCCTTAACTTTAACACTGCTTCAGTGTTACTTATAACACTGCTCAGAGTTTATATAATCCACACTCTAGTTAAGTTTTGTATGTCCCATCCTTAGTCTTGTTAAAATAACCTGATCATCTCTACTTAATTTTTTTGTCAATATACTTTGTCTTACGTATATTATAAAAATGTCTTCCTGTTTTACATTCATTCCAATTTCTTTGCCATTTCTGGTTGCACGCTTCTTTAATGGTACTTTTCCTTCCATCCTACTTAATGCAACTGTAATAATAGGGATGTTCAGTTTAAGTGACTCTTTAGCCATTTTATCAGATCTTTCATTTCCTGGTATATCAGCATGTGCTGGTACCCAAACAAATTTAATTATTGTTCCAGCTTGCCTTAATCTATACATAATATTCAATATTTCTATATAGATATCATATCTAACTGTTTGATATGTTTGTAGGCTTAAAAGTAACGCCATTGAATCTGAACAAATCACAACTTTATTTGGCATCACTTCTTCCACCCAACTAAGTGCCATCTGAATTGCCACCAATTCTACAATACACTGAAGTCCCATCTGTTAATCTCCCCAGCACAGGACTTCTTCTTGTAGTTTCCGGCAGGCTAGACGCAGATATGGCGTATTGCTGCCCTCCTCTGTTCTCTAATCGCTATTTACAACTTATTTAACACTACTTATTTATATCTTTTTATGTACTCCAATATTTCGCAGATACTCCATCAGTTTTTTCAATTTGTTCCAACTATCCAAATTCAATAAAGAGCATAAATTAAAAACAGTTTCTCCAGTTGCTCCCAGTTCCCTGAACAATTTCTTCCTTTGATGAGAGTACCTCCTACACTGCACTAATACATGCATCACTGTTTCCTTATCTCCACATTCTCACTGTCCATCAGGATGTTTACCAATCAGAGCCAGCCCACTCCTCAGCCCACAATGCCCAAACCTCAATCTGGATAAAACTACTGCATCTCTTCTCTGACATCTATAATTACATCTGTTTTTCTCTACCATTCTTTGTACTGAATAATAAGCTTTCCCATTCATTTCACAATCCCATGACCTTTGCCACATTTCTTTTACTGACCTATTCATTATTTCTGTGTAATCTGGTGACCCATACTGAAAATTAAGTTGAACCCTTTCCTCCTGCACTGCTTTCTTTGCCACCTCATCTGCCTCCTCATTACCCTCCACACCCATGTGCGCCGGAACCCACAAAAACCCCACCTCATACCCTGCTTTGTGAATTCTATACAACACCTGTAAAATTTCCACAAGTAAGTCAGGTCTGGACTTAGTTTTGGTATCTTTAATTGTAATTAGGGTTGCGGCTCAATCACTACATATGACTGAATATTCCCGTTTGTTATCTTCTACCCACCTTACTGCCCATAGAACTGCTACCAACTCTGCAGTAAATACTGACAAATGATCAGGAATCCTACAACCTTTTTTATAACCTATTTCAGGTATGCTTATACCAAAAGCCACTTTACCACTCTCAGGATCCTTCAACCCATCAGTATAAATTTGTAGATGGCCTCCCCACATTTGACACTGCCGGGTTTTTATCTCCTCCACTACAAACTCTGACATCTTTCTTTTGCTTGTTTTCAAAAAATGTAAATCAACAATGGGATCTGGAAACAACCACAAAGGTACATCTGACCGACATACTGGTGGACTTACATCCAAATTCATAATACCAATTTCACCTGCCATGAATTTGAGTGTTTCTGTAAAGTTTGTTTTAACCAATCTTGCTGTTTCCATAAACTCCCAATGCTGATTCAACAGGTTTTTTGTTGGTAATTTTCCAGTCTGTCCTTTTAATTTCATTAAATACTTCAAACCAAGTTTACTTCTTCTTATTTCTAATGGCATCTCCCCTGTTTCTATTAATAACGCAGGTATTGGAGTTGTATGAAACGCCCCACTACACACTCTAAGAGCTTTTGCTTGGACTACATCAAGCTGTCTAATTACTGAAGGGGCTGCTGCCCCATATACCATACAGCTATAATCAATAATTGATCTTATCATTGCTCTATATATCATCATAGTTTCACTATCAGCCCCCCAATCAGACCCAGCTACACACCTTAGGACATTAATTATTTTCCAACATTTAAGCGAAACCATCTCAATATGCTTTTTCCATGTCATTCTTTCATCTAACCACATCCCTACAAATTTAAAATGTTTAACTTTCTCAATAGTCTTATTATAAATTTGTAACAGCTGTGTTGGCATTTTCTTCTTATATCCAAATACCATGTATTTTGTTTTTTCTATTGATATTTTAAAGCCCCAATCATCAGCCCATTCAGCTACCCTCTTTAAAGCAGTTTGAATTTGGCCAAAAATATAAGAAAGATTCCTTCCTCGCTTCCAGAGAGCCCCATCATCTGCAAATAATGAAAACCGAAATTCTTTTCCCACTCTGCTAAACATACCATTAACTAGAATATTAAAAAGAACTGGGCTTATAACACTTCCTTGAGGTGTTCCATTCTCTACCTCAAGTTCCTCTGATAATTCACTTCCCACCCTTACCTGAATTGTCCTATTACTTAAAAAATTCTTTATCCAGTTAAACATTCTTCCTCTGATTCCTGCCTCATAAAGTGCAATGAGCAACCCCTCACTCCAAAGCATATCATACGCTTTTTCAATGTCCAAAAACACTGCGACAACGGCTTCCTTATTTGTGATGGCTTTTTTGATGTCAATATCTATATCTAAAACAGCATCCATTGTTGACCGCCCCTGCCTAAATCCACTCTGATATTCCACAAAATATCCGCTTTTCTCCAGTTTGTCCACAAGTCTATCTGTTACCATACGCTCCATAATCTTACATAAAACTGAGGTTAAAGCAATTGGTCTATAAGAACTAGGATTATCTGTTTTTTTCCCTGGTTTCACAATCGGAATGATTACAGCATGTTTCCACTCTTTAGGAAGACTTCCACTCTCCCATATATTATTAATTAGGGCAAGAACTTTTTCTCCAAACATTTCTCCAGAATTTTTAAACAATTGATATCCCAACCCATCCCTACCAGGTGAGGTATCTTTCCCTTGTACAATAGCTTTTTGTAGTTCTTTTATTGAGAAAAATACATTAATATAATCAGAATTATCACAATCAATTAACAATTTATCCATATTATCTCTTAATATTTGACATCTCCTTCTCCTATTTAGGTCATCTACATTTTTGGAGCTATGTACTTTTTGGAATTGCTTGACTAACATATTTGCTTTCTCTTTACTATTTACCGCTTCTTCCCCATCACAATGGAGGACAGGGATTTCTGTCTGCCGAAAAATACCCGTCATTCTATGAACTAAGTTCCAAATCTTTTTTAAGGGCGTATCCGGTCCTAATTTATTACAAAAAGTCTTCCAATGTGCTTCGTTGCGTCTTTAATTACACGTCTAGCCTTAGCTCTAAGCCTCTTATACTCAACTGCATAATTCTCTAATAGGTGCTTCTTTAATTTTTTATATGCCCTATTCCTATTTCGGACCGCAGAATCACATTCTTCAGTCCACCATGGTACCATTACTCCTCTTACTGGTATTTTTTTCTTTGGTATATTCTGAACTGCTGCTGACCACATCATTTTGCTAAGGGAACTATTCCACTCATCTACTCCTTTTCCACTATCAATTTTTGATAGTCCCATATTCACTTGTTCCTCAAACTTGATCCAATTAGCTCTTTTATAATTAAGCCGCAGGGGACAATGTATTGGCTCCTCAATCAGACACCTACCAGATTTACTAATTATTGGCACATGATCACTTCCCATTGAATAAAGATCCATTATCTCCCATCTACTAATCGATGCTAACTCTGCCGACACAATTGTAATATCTATTGAAGATGACATTGACCAACTCGCACCAAACCATGTAGGTCGACCATCATTTAACACAACTAAATTATTTTTGTCTATAAAATTTTCTACAATTTGTCCATTTCTGTCTCTCTTCTCACCTCCCCACATTTCATTATGAGCATTAAAATCCCCAACCCAGATCCCCTGTACACTAATCTTATCTACAATGTCCTGAAAATGACTCTCTTCTATCTTAATGCATGGATTATATAGATTTACAATAGAGATTTTCCTTGATCAGTCCAAACTTCTGTAATGACACACTCTAATACCGTTTTAATTTCTATTCTTCTCTACTGCACTCCATTTCTAATAAAGGTGGCACATCCCCCTCCTGATGTATTCTCCCTATCTTTCCTTTCACACTTGTACCCCGGTATTATAAAATCTAATCTTGGTTTTAACCAAGTTTCCTCAATACAAATAATTTCTGGTTTTTCTCCAAGACCATCTATCAAGCGTTTAAACTCCTGCCCATTCGCAATAAGACTCCTTGCATTCCATTGCATTATGAAAAACATAATACAAAAGACACTAATCACCATCATACTCTTCATGTCTGCTGTCCATTTCTTCTTCCTCATTATCATCCACCTCTATCTGTTGACTTCCATTTGTTCTTTGATCTGCACTGTCCTGAGTATAAGTAGATTCCCATAATTCCTTTGGATTAATCCCCTCGAATTCTAGAAGTTTTTCTGCAGCAGAAGCAATTTAACGAGCCACATCTGATTTTTTGTTTGCCACCATTTTAACTCTCCACATTGATTCAACCATAAAGGCCAGTAGACCTTTTTTGCTAATCACAACTAAGTCATCATTACAAACCTGTCCCTTTGCTAGATCTCTTGCCATGGCCTCACCTTGATCTTGACTTACCCCACCATTTTTCTCCACGCTTCTCACTGCCTCTGCATAAGATATTTTCTTCTCTTTTTTTATTCTCTCCACATTTTTCTGCTTTAACATAATTATGACATCCCCTGAAAGAAGCTGGATGTTCTCCCCCACAGTTACAACATTTCACAGGTTCAGTACATTCTTTCTCATCATGCTCCTTACTACATCGTCTACATCTTCTCTTTCCATTACACACAGCTGCCACATGTCCAAATCTCTGACACTTAAAGCACCTCAGAGGGGGTCTTTCATACTCTTTTACAGGGTAGCTCATGAATCCCAACATGACCCTCTTTGGTAACACATTATCTTTAAAGGAGAGAAGGATAGGGATGGTTCCTCTACCATTCTCATTCCTACCCATGCGTTTTACAGCTACAACATTTCCTCCTTTTAAGCTAGTCAATATTTCTTGCTCAGATACTTCCACTCGCACATTATACACCACTCCTTTTACCTCTGTGTTTGTTTGTGGCTTGAACACCTCCACTCCCTTACCAAGCACAGTTTTAATCTTTAAAGCCTTAGCCTGTTGCATTTCCGACTTACATATAATTGAAATCATTCCATTTTGCAAAATAGAGGCATGCAAAATATCCCCAATCCCTTTTTTAAGTTCATTTGTTAATTTAAGGGGACTGACTGTAGAAAATCCATCCCCTCCCTTTACTTTGATCAGAACTCTAAATCCCTCATCACTATTTGGATTTGGTCTTATTGCTTTAATCTGTGGGTTTTCCATATCACTATCCTGAGAATTGTATCCTCGCTCTCTTTTACGATTTAACTTACTTACTGTGTCCCATTCCTCCCCACCCCCACCTGCTCCCTTGACCATGGGCTGACTCTGATTTTAACTTATCCCCGACTGTGTGAGATTTTACCTTTTTAACAAGGTGCAACGGAAGTGTCTGATTATACCTTTACAGAATATTCACCACACGACTACCTTTCCACTTCAAATTTATCTAACTTACTAAGTTTGCTGAGACCTGCTCAGGAATATCGTTCCCAGACCTATACAGGCCGTCGGGCAATACCCCTTCAAACAGGACCTCAACAAACCCACAATATCCAATCCAAAGTCACAATCAGTCACGTATATACCAAACAGACTTCAGTTATGTGGCTTATTGTAGCCTGCTGATGAAATCAACTTAAGTCCACTCTATCCAGAAACTCATTCAAAGGCAACGAAACACGACTTTTTTTCGGGATCTTCGGAGAACTGAGGAGATTGTATTTACTTTATTTTAACAAGCCTCTTGTCGTACTGGAATCAATTTTTAAAAAAGTGTGCAGAATCCACTCTCCCTGAGTGCATTCGGCGAGAGTGAGGGCGGAGCGTTGATTTCGCGGCTTTCCTGCTCACTACTGCGCAGGTCTGGTCCCGAGATCGCTACTGCGCAGACTCAAGTTCCAATATGTCAGCGCCATATCGGGACACTGGCGGCTTCAGTTCTCATCAATGGAAGAGAGCGAAGGGGCGTCGTCCATCTTTTTTTACAGTCTATGGCTCACACCAAACATGACAAAAACAAGCACATGGCCAGTAAAACAAATCACAAGCCATGTGCTTACACAAAACGAGACATGAACACGCAGACGGAAGAGCGTAAGGCTCAAGTGAACTCGAAACCGCACGCTCACGAGACAAGACAGAGCGCTTTCGCTCATTCTCGTGCGCTCACAACAGAAAACAAACACACAGAGGATGGATGTCTGAATCCCGACACAGAACTGAAACCAAACTAGGCCGACGTGCCGGGATCCAAACACCATGCCCCGCACATGTAACAAGGCACGTAGACAAGTGAGTGCATGGCTCGAGCACGCTCGAAACCGCGCACTCAGACGAAGATGAGACAAGACCAGGAGTGTCAGAGCTCTGTCACAAAACCAAGAAATGAACTAGACCGAAGTGACAGAAACCTGACAGTAAATTACATGGAAACAATCTTATAAATCATACAGAATTATGTTTTCTGAAAATGTAAAAATGCAGATTGTTTTCTGTGATGGATAGGTTTAGGTTTAAATACCTTTGTATGTGAGGGAGACAATGATTGTGCATATAAGCCTCATTGTCCTCCAGACTCTTTCTAAATGAGAGTTAAAGTGTTGTAACTGTTTGTGTTTATAGTGTTTCTTGGGTTTTTCTTGTGCATCAACAGAAATATTTTTGTGTATTTATTTTAGAGACTGTTTTGTCAGTAAATGTAGAGGGTTTCATTTTGAATTTCTGTTGATTGTAACTAGGTTATTAAGAGTTAATAAAAAATATTTTTTTTTTTTCAAATTTGAAATGTACTAAATTGCAACTTTATTAAAAAAAAAATGAACTACAAATGTATTTAATTATATAACAATGTACATGTATATTACATTAAAGTATTTAGTTCACATTAATTGCTTGTCAGTATATTTGGAAGTACACTTTTACCATATTTCAAAGTCCATATAAAAATGTATTAAGGGGATGGTATAATGCCCTTTTCACAAGATGTAAAATAAATCTCTGATGTCCCCAGAGTGTGTATTTGAAGTTTTAGCTCAAAATACCCCACGGATATTTTCATATAGCATGTTAAAGTTGTCACTTTTTGAGGGTGAGCAAAAACGCACCGTATTTGTGCCTGGCCCTTTAAATGCAAATGAGCTGCCGCTCCCGTCATAGAGGGCGGAGCTTCAACAGCTTGTGTCCTCACACAGACATGAACTGTAAATTTCAAAAACTTTTAGCCTTTTATGTTCAAACCGGAGTCAGAAAGATGGAGAGACTCAAAAAGAAGTGACAACAACATTTCTGAATGGTTAGTTGATGAATTTATGTAGCTTATGTGTAGTTATCTTCTAGTTATTGATTAGCATATTCTGTCTTGATAATCTATAAATCGGGGGCGGGGTTTATGTAAATTTTAGGGTTTGTGATGTCACTAACCCAGGAGGAATACATACAACCGGCACATCCGGGAACTTCACTGTCAATTTCGTAACCGCCCCTTTTTAGGGGAAAACAAGCCAGACTTCCCATAGACTTCAATACAAAATAGCGGCACAAAACAACGTCCGTACACAGCCGGCAGACGTGTATAACTTCAGAAATCACTTAGATGAAATATGTCGAGTAATTATATGTCCACCCTGCCTTCCATAGAGCGTGAACGATACATTTATAAACTTAATTTGGGCAACTTAAAAACATGTCCCTTTCATTCTACCAGCGTCAAATTGGTCTAACAACCCCACCCATTGGCCAGAAGTGTATTACCCGGACATTTACTCGTACCTCATCGAGTCACCAGGTAGCCAGTGAATGATTTTACTACGGTTTTAAGAAGTAAACATCTTTAAATGTATAATATTACGTCTTTATATTTAGAGTAGCTATTGAGTGCACTTTTCTGTCCAGCCATACAACTAGCCTGATTTAGCTTTCGATAGCATCATCCGTAATTCATGATATTTCCATAACAGCAAGATATTGATGATGATGGCAGGCAGAGATGGGCATAAATACATGGAAATGTATTTAAAATAAAATAAAAATACAAAATACTGTGTGGAAAAATTTAATTAAATACAAATACATAATAGGGGTAGCCTACTGTGTGAAAAAAAAAATGTTTAAATACAAATTACATGTTTGTAAGGGTTAGTACACGTCCTCAATCCAATACTGTGTATGGCGCTCGCCGGATTGTTTTCCCCTAAAAGTGGGCGTGAACCTTTTCAGAGACGTTCTATGACGCTACGCCGGTTGTATGTATGTCATGTTGTCCCTACCAGCCGTTTGTTGTAGTCCTTAAACAGCAATTTCTTTAAAAGAAAATATCTCCCTTTGCATTGAACTTTGAGCGTGGTAACTTTGAAGATGTTGTTTATGTTCAAACAGCAACATTACACACTAACTAAGGTTAGAAAAGTGAAATCATAATCAACCACCCATTTGAAGTCCCACTTAAGTTGCTCCAAAAAATCACTCTTAATTTCAACTAATTGCATTTATTTTGCACTTAATCTGTGATACATTTGAAATCAATTATATATAATATGCAATAAGTCTGTCAAAAACATTTAACTTAATTCACACTTAAGTGTATTGTTAACTGACATTAAAGTATATTTTAGTCCACATTAATTGCTTGTCAGTACATTCAACAGTGCACTTTAACTATATTTTAAAGACACTAGAAGCCATTATGAAAGTACATATAAAGTTGTATTAAAGTCCCACTTAAGTTGTTTAAAAAAATCACTCTTAATGTCAACTTATTGCATTTTATTTGAACTTAATCTGTGATATATTTGAAATTAATTACATATAATGTGTGCATTAACTGTGCCGAAAACATTGTATTTATTTCACACTTAAGTGTATTCCTTTAAAGTATATTATTTGTGTAATAAGTACACTTAATAAAAGTAAGCTAAAGTACACTTTTTTCTCACAAGGGTATGCTAAAGAAGAAACAAGCTGGACCAAAACCAACTGATTTAAATAACTGTCAGTACTATGGCACTTTTTGTTGGGTTGTCTCTATGCTGCGAAAACCCTTAAATGATCTGTTGGCACCAAAGAGGAAGCATGTGTTTCTGGCATCTTGGTTATAAAAATAACTACAGTATGTGCTTTATTATTGTAATCTCCCAGTAGTCATCATTATGAACAACTAATGCACAATTTTCAATTCCAAATATGGGCTGGAAATGTAACTAGATCCGCCCCTCTGACCCGTTACGTCCTCTGGAATAAGAAAAACGCACAGTTCGAGGACAACTCCCAGCCTGGAAACTTCGGGACGAGCAGGAAAAGATTACCAGACATATTTCTCAGATACTTTCATCGGGAAGTCATATCAATTTTACACTTTTTCTTCCTTTTTTTTTTATTTTATTTTTTTTATACTGATGGACGATTTAGGTATGTAATGTCTAATTATTTTATGATAGCCTACGTTTCCTAAATTTCCTTTGAATACATCACTGCAGCCTAAACCATTAGTCTAAATGGAAATGCAGGATAGGGACAGGGTGGAGGACTTGGAAAGCGGCGTCATTTCTTTTTCGTAGCGGTTTCTAAAAGCACACTGATGAGCTCTAGAAAAAGATGAGTTAGATGGACACGTATTCATACTTTTGATCTGCAGTCCGAAAACAGACACGTACATCTGTCCGACAGAATTCTATAAAAGGTATGTTCACATTGATACACCAGTTCTTCTAGGCAGTTTTCAAGGGTAACGTATGTTTAATTCGTCCTGAGAGTGGGCATCTTGTAGTTGTATCAGTCACAGTAGGCTACATCCCACATCTGGTAACGTTTGAGGACTATAAAAAAAACTTGGATCCTATGAAGAAACACCCGCCCTTTCACCCGCCACCACATAGGTTTTATTTGGATAATTCTTCCTGAAGATGAGGACATTTATTTGTCTCGTTTTAGATTTTAGTTTGTTTTAGTAACATTTTTATAGAAATCATCATCTGTGCAAATTTGGATGTAAACATGCACTAGACAAAAATGTAACAAGTAGAATGATGTATTCAAAGTAGCCAACAATTAAGTATCATGGTACATCAATATTTATGGTAGCCTAATAGTATAGTGTATGGATGTTTATGTTAATGTTTTTTATTTTTTATTTTAAATAAGTCTCATATGCTCACCAAAGATGCATTTATTTGATCAAAAATACAGTAATATTGTGAATTATTATTATTTAAATGAACTGTTTTCTATTTTATATATTTAAAAAGTAATTAATTCCTGTGATGACAAAGCTGAATTTTCAGCATCATTACTTCATTCTTCTGATTCACATCCTTCAGAAGTCATTCTAACATGCTGATTTGCAGCTCAAACATTTCATATTATTATAAATGTTGATAATATTTTAGTAAATACAGTGATATTTTTTGAGGATTCTTGATGAATAGAAATTTAGAAAGAACAGTAGCCTATTAAGAACACTATTTTTAAATTGTAATAGTATTTCACAATATTACTGTTTTTTTTACTGTATTTTTAATTCAATAACTCATTAAATGGGCATTAAATGTAGTCATACAATGCTGATGTTGTTAACATTAACAATTTAAGAACAAAGTATCATTTGCACGGTTTGACGTGATATGATAAGCGATCGTTAGATTTAATCAGTGCGATTTGGCAAGTTGGCATGCTTTTTTCCCTTAGTTGGTCAGAACAAAAGTGGATGTTACTTGCTTGTTCAGATGACATTTTCTGGTGAAAATTATTATGTTGGTCGTACTTCCAAAAAGTAGAATCTGTGAATGACAGTATCCACACCTGCGCGGCACTGACAGCCGCACATTCTCCTCAAAACATTGGATTCATCCGCACTGTGCTGTGCCGAGGCACAACCCACGTAAAGTTGATAATTCTGCAAATAACTGCAATTGCAGATTTCGAACATATATGTCGACAAAGTGGAAAAACTACGGACTGCAGCTTTAAATAACTTAATTCAAATCTTAACTTAACTTAAATCTTAAATCTCAAATATAATATTATTGACTGATTTACCTTTGTGGGTTAAATTCCCCTTCTATTATTGTGCAGAGCTTTTGAAGGTTATTTGTCAGAGTATACTGCATGATTGTTGAGTGGGCTGTTAGCCAAGCCAAATGAACATGCTTTTCTAAATATGGTTAGAATTTCCAGAGAGAAGAATTTTAGCTCCATATATGCGCACAGTACACAAACCATCTAGATTATACAGAATGTTTGTTGAACTGGATGATATGAACTAAGTTCATCCAGGGTTATCTAGTATTTGTTTTTATTCAAGCACACTTTAAAGACCCACAGAAAAGTGTTCTGGAAAAATACAATGTTGATATGTACAGTAACACCAATGTAGGGCCTTTGACTTCATTGTAGGGTAAGAAATGAAATGTCACTGAAAGTGCAAATAATGCTCCAGTTATTTAATATTTTTTATTTGTAATTAATATAGCACTATATTCTATAGTTATGGCTGTAGGGTCAGTGATGAGAGTACTGAATGCATATTAAAGTGTGTTTAGAAAACAACAACAACAGCAACAACAACAAAGAATTTATTGATTACATTAAATCCACAGTAGTGTTAGCAGAGTTTAGAGAAGTTATCTTGTGCATAATTTACATATACCTTAGTATTTGGTCTCACATTAACATCTCACATTAACATTTCATATGGTGTACAAGCACACACGCATTCCCTCTCACTGGATACAGCTCTGTTTTTCTGCCTCTGTAATGTACAAACAGGCATTTGGTTGTAGCTTTTGCTCTGCTAGCTGATGTGTGTCTATGGTCTCATAGTTTGTCTGTCTGCCTCTCTTCAGGAGTGTCTGATACATCTAACTACCCTCTCAGTCCCCGTGTTGTTTTGTTTGGTACGTAGTTTTATGACTGTCTGTTTGTCCTCCTATTGATGTGTATGCACATTTACAGCAATTTTCTTTGCATGTTTTGTTATTTCAACACTTTAAATTACCATACAACAAGCATGACACAATAAATTGCAAGCAAGCTATATGATTATTCTGTACACGTGAAATACATGGATGACCCACTTGGCTCTTGACTTCTCCTTCCATTTCCAGAATATTTAGATTTTAGTTATGCATATCATGACATTTTATATAGACAAATGATTGTTTTAGTCTAAAGTTTAAAATTCAAAATCTAAGTTTTGTATGTAATGAAGTGTATGTAAATGTTTGTGCTGTAAATACAGCCAAAGTCATTTGCTCATAACATCCTGTTGTAGATGTAACTCTGTAATTATCTGTACATTGTTTTTTCTTTTTGTTTGCTTTGACAGTTTTTAGATTTTAAGTTAGACAACAACAAAACCTCCTTTCTTGCTTTTCATAGATGCACCATAGACAAAAAATTTCAACACTGAAGTTGGTTGTATTATGCAAACTATCAAGTTGACATTTATTTTGAAGGAAAATCATACAAATACATAACTTATCAAGCAATATATATAATTTGATAGATATATATATATATATATATATATATATATATATATATATATATATATATATATACTATCAGTCAAAAGTTGGATCAGTAAGATTTTTTATGTTTTTAAAAGAAGTCTCTTCTGCTCACCAAGGCTGCATTTATTTATTTATTTTTAAACAGTAATATTGTGAAATTTTATTACAATTTAAAACAGCTGTTTTCTATGTGAAAATATAGTAAAATGTAATTTATTCCTGTGATCAAAGCTGAATTTTCAGCATCATTACTCCAGTCTTCAGTGTCACGCATGATTCTTCAGAAATCATTCTAATATGATGATTTGCTGCTCAAGAAACATTTCTCATTATTATCAATGTTGAAAACAGTTATTTACATTTTTATTTCAGGATTCTTTGATGAATAGAAAGTTCAAAAGAACAGCATTTATCTGAAATGGAAAGCTTTTGTAACATTAAACACTACCTTTCAAAAGTTTGGGGTCAGTAAGAATTTTTATTTTATTTTTGGGGGAAAGAAATAAAAGAAATCAATACTTTTATTCATCAAGGATGAATTAAATTGATTAAAAGTTACAGTAAATACATTTATATTGTTATAAAAGATTCTATTTCAAATAAATGCTGTTCTTTTGAACTTTCTATTCATCAAAGAATCTTGAAAACAATTTGTACACAATTGTTTTCAACATTGATAATAATGAATGTTTTTTGAGCATCAAATCCGCATATTAGAATGATTTCTGAAGGATTATGTGACACTGAAGCCTGGAGTAATGGAATAAATACATTTAAATTAAATTCTGATCACAGGAATAAATTACATTTTAAAATATATTAAAATAGAAAACATTTATTCTAAATTGTCATAATATTTAACAATATTACTGTTTTTGGTGTATTTTTAATCAAATAAATGCAGCCTTGGTGAGCAGAAGAGACTTCTTTTAAAAACATTAAAAATCTTACCGATCCAAAACTTTTGACTGGTAGTGTATATCAATCGATTAAAAAAGTAACTAATTAATCACACATTTTTCTGTAATTAATCGCGATTGATCACACCTAAAATTTAAGGTTTTCTATATATTTTTATATTGTAATAATTTCACATTTAATCTCCAAATTAATGTAGAAAGAACATAAAGATAGTAGCATATATTTTAAATATTTGTTTAATGGCATCTTTTTATGTAAAAAGGCCAGTCTCTATGAAATACATTTTTCTCAATTTTAGCCATTTAGTATAGCCACTATTAGTCGGCAGAATCCAGAAGATGAGGCAGACACAGCAGTACTAGAGACGGTGTATTAATAATGTAAAAAAGTATCCACAACGTCAAAAGTAATTCCAAGAGAAAAAATGGTAATCCACCAAGTCAAAAGGTAAATCCACAAGATAAGTAGGTACAGCAGAAAAAGCCTCAAAAGATAATCCAAAAAATAAACGAGTACCACAAGAGAGTCTAACTGGAGCAACAAACATTCACAGGTTCACTGAGGCTGGGTGCTAAACATTCAAACACAGAGCAAAGAACTAAGGAAAACTAAGGGTTTAAATACATTAAAGGGAAACCAGGCACAGGTGCAAATAATAACTGGAAACAAGGGAAAACAAAAGGATCAGACAAAAAGCACAATGGGGGCCTCTAGTGGCCAAAAACCGGAAGGAAAACCCCGGCCGAATGCTGACACATTCAGCATTACAGTAATATTAAAAGCTATACATTTTAACATTTATTAGGCTTTAAAAAACTTTTTTTTTATTTAATTGAACTTAAAACAATCTTTACATAAACCCATTGTAATAAATGCCACATTAACTTTGCCCTTTAATATATAAGGGCTAAAAAAAATTTTTTTATTGGCACAGTCAGACCAGTTCAGTTTCCTTTCGAGGGAACTCGTGCTGTGTCAAAATATGATATTTTGGGGAACGCCTTCAGCATGACTGAGTTTAAAGCCTGTATGGAACTAGTCCAATCTCGATTGGTGTTGCTTCATGATGTCACATGTGACAGCGTAGTGGAAGCTATAAATAGCTTATTTGGTTTTGTTTGTCACTTATATCTATATATCAGTATAGTGGGCCAAAAGAAAGTTTTCAGGCAGTGTGCGTCCCCTTGCCCGCATTATATGAGCGAGGGTGACACACTCACTCTGTGTGATGTGTTTGGGACTGGAGCATGCACAGGCAGTGCTCGAGGGTTTGCCTCGATGACTTGCTGCCTCTCAGGAAGCTCTGCTCCCGCCTGGCCCTGTTTGATGAGGCCCAGGACGAGGACCTAATGCTCGAATTATCTGGCTCTGAGGAGTTAGATATTTTGGGCATCGACGCAGGAGAATCAGAGGACTCGCCACCTCATTCTCCTGCCTTTGAGGAGCTGCTGGAGGTTGTGACCAGAGCTGTGGCCAAATTAAATATCGAGTGGCCCACAGAGAAACAGGAGACCTTAAAGAAAAGTATGCTCGATGAACGTTTCTGTCACAGTTCATGAATTCACTGTCTCTTTCTCGCGCTGTGTTTGTGTGTGTGTGTGTGGGCGTGGTCGCTGATCAGCCACTGATTGTCATCAGCGGCAGCTGATTCTGATCAGCGATCTCTATTTAAGCTCATGGTCTTTCGTCATTCAAGAACTAGCGACTCCCACTGCGCCACCCACACCGCCAACTCCACCCACGCCCCCGCCGACCAACCATCCACCTGAGCCGAGATTACCTGCTCCAGAGAGGTACAACGGTGAGCCACAACTGTGTAGAGCATTTTTAACCAAGTGTTCCATGTTTTTTGCTCTGCAACCCCAGACTTTTGCTTCAGAAGAAGCCAAGGTGGCTCCGGTTCTTACCCAACTGTCTGGACGTGCGGCTCAGTGGGGAACGGCGGTGTGGGAGAATCGAGATCCATTCTGTTCCTCGTTCCAGTCACTCGCGGCTGAGATGAAGAGGGTGTTCGATCGAGCGGTGGCCGGAAGAGAAGCTGCACATCAACTAGCTGATCTTCGCTAGGGAAGCCAATCGGTCACCGACTATTCGATCGAGTTCCTCACCATCGCCGCGGAGTGTCACTGGAACGAGGAGGCGCAGTGGGATATGTTCCTGCATGGGCTGGCTGACCGTATCCAGGGCTAGATTTACGCCTTGGATCTTCCGAAGGATCTTAATGGACTCATCGAGCTGGCCCTGCGGGTGGATGCCCGACTGCATCGGGTGGAACAACATGCCCGCAGGACCCTGGTTCCGGAGACCTTCGCAGACCCTCGGGCCAGTGGCGGGGATACGGTCAGCCCAACCTTCGATCACGAGGCCATGCAGGTGGGTAGAGCTCGGCTCTCCCGGGAGGAGAGAGAACGACGGAGATCCCGGGGGTTGTGCCTTTATTGTGGAGGAACTGGCCATTTCATCAACACCTGCCCCATAAAAGAGCGAGCTCGGCAGTAAGCAGGAGGCTACTGTCGGGCGGGATCTCCACCAGCAAGACCTCCTCCACTCTCCTCCCGGTGAGACTGCAATGGGCAACCCGATTCTACAACTGTCATGCACTCCTGGATTCTGGGGCCGAGGGGAATTTTATGGATTTATCTTTGGCACGTAAGCTGCAAATTCCCATCATACCACTCCCTAACCCGATTTCTGTCAACGCACTCAACGGACAAGAACTGAACAGTCATTACATTCACTACTGATTATCTGACACTCATAACCTCCGGCAACCACACAGAAGAACTCTCATTTCTACTCCTTGACTCTCCTCATACTCCGGTGGTCCTCGGTCATCCCTGGCTCACCCAGCACAATCCCAGGGTTGACTGGGGTCACAATTCTGTGTCTGCTTGGAGCACTAAGTGTTATGCGTCTTGTTTAGTGTCTGCCTGTTCTTCGGTGTCCAGTTCTGTTTTGCAGGAGGAGTCGGTGAATTTGTCTAACGTGCCCGCGGAGTACCTCGACCTGAAGGAAGTGTTCAGTAAGTCTCGGGCTGCTTCTCTTCCTCCGCATCGTCCCTGTGAAAGTGCTATAGATCTTATGCCAGGTACGTCTCCGCCTAAAGGCAAGTTATACTCTCTTTCAGTTCCGGAGAGGGAGGCCATGGAGAAATACATTTCTGATTCTCTAGCTTCCGAATTCATTCGTCCTTCCTCTTCTCCGGCGGGGGCGGGGTTCTTTTTTGTTGGTAAGAAGGACGGATCTCTGCGACTGTGTATTGATTACCGAGGGTTGAACAACATCACGGTAAAGAATACTTATCCTTTGCCGTTGATGTCTTCAGCCTTCGAGCGGTTGCAGGGAGCCTCTGTATTCACAAAATTGGACTTACGCAATGCATATCATTTGGTTCGCATCAGGAAGGGGGATGAATGGAAAACCGCATTTAATACCCCCAGGGGCCATTTTGAATATTTGGTCATGCCCTTCGGGCTGTCCAACTCCCCAGCGGTTTTCCAGGCACTCGTCAATGACGTGCTGAGAGATATGGTTGACCAGTTCATATATGTTTTCTTCTTCTCTCCAGGAACACGTTCAGCACGTCAGACGAGTGCTTCAGAGGTTGCTAGAGAATGGGCTTTTTGTCAAGGCGGAGAAATGCGCTTTTCATGCACAGTCTGTTCCTTTCTTAGGTTACATCATCTCATCTGAGGGAGTGCGCATGGACCCTGACAAGGTTAAGGCTGTGATGGATTGGCCAAGTCCAGATTCCCGTAAGGCCCTACAGAGGTTTCTGGGGTTTGCCAATTTCTATCGGCGTTTTGTTCGCAACTTCAGCCAACTAGCCGCACCTCTGACTGCCTTGACCTCCCCCAGAACGACGTTCAGGTGGTCCGATACAGCCGAGGCTGTATTCGCCAACCTCAAGAGCCGCTTCAGTTCAGCTCCCATTCTGATTGCCCCTGATCCATCACGTCAGTTCGTGGTGGAGGTCGACGCGTCAGAGGTGGGGGTAGGTGCAGTTCTATCCCAGCGTTCTTCCACAGATGACAAGATGCACCCTTGCGCGTTTTTGTCCCATCGTTTATCACCTGCCGAACGTAACTATGACATTGGTAACAGAGAGTTGTTGGCAGTCAAGTTAGCGCTGGAGGAGTGGCGTCATTGGTTAGAAGGGTCGGGGGTACCTTTTATCGTTTGGACCGATCATAAGAACCTGGAATATATTAGATCTGCCAAAAGACTCAACTCCAGGCAGGCTCGATGGGCACTTTTTTTCGGTCGTTTTGATTTTTCACTCTCGTACCGCCCGGGGTCCAAAAACATCAAACCCGATTCTTTATCTCGTATTTTTGATCCATCCGAACGCCCGGTTACTCCCGAGTGCATTTTGCCCGAGAAGATAGTTATCTCCACACTCACATGGGAGGTTGAATCGAAGGTTAAGACGGCCTTAGAAGGGGTAACGCCTCCGCCCGGTTGCCCACCGAGTCATTTGTTTGTGCCAGAGGGGGTTCGGTCCGACGTTATTCGATGGGGTCATTGTTCCAGCGTAGCATGTCATCCAGGGGTAAAACGCACCAGTTTTTTGGTCAAGCAACGTTTCTGGTGGCCATTAATGGCCCGCGACATTCAGAGTTTTGTTTTGGCTTGCTCGGTTTGTGCCACTGGTAAGACTTCCAATCGACCCCCAGATGGGTTACTCCAACCGCTGTCTGTCCCTTCGAGACCCTGGTCCCATATAGCGCTAGATTTTACAACCGCCCTCCCACCCTCCCAGGGTAAGACGGTTGTTTTGACCGTAGTGGACCGGTTCTCGAAGGCGGCTCATTTTATTCCCTTGCCCAAATTACCTTCTGCCAAGGAGACAGCGGTGGTTGTCATAGATCACGTCTTCCGGTTACATGGCCTCCCGACAGACGTGGTTTCTGACAGGGGTTCCCAATTTGTGTCCAAATTTTGGCAGGAGTTTTGTAGATTACTGGGAGCGACTGTCAGTCTATCTTCGGGTTACCATCCCCAAAGCAACGGGCAAACCGAGAGGGCCAACCAAGATCTTGAGAGAGTGTTACGATGTTTGGTTTCCAAGAATCCTTCCTCCTGGAGTCAGCAACTTTCATTGGTGGAGTACGCCCATAACTCGTTACCAGTGTCATCTACGGGCCTATCTCCGTTTCAGTGTAGCTTAGGGAACCAGCCACCAGTTTTTTCTAGCCTGGAATCCGAAGTCGTGGTCCCCTCCGCTCACGCCTTCATCCAGAGGTGCTATCGCACATGGACCAGAGCCCGCGAGACTCTGCTCCAGGTGGGAGCACGCACCAAGGCTAAGGCCGATCGCCACCGGTCAAGGCCTCCCGTATACGTCGTGGGTCAAAAAGTGTGGCTTTCTACAAGAAACATTCCGCTCCGCTCCGTGTCTAATAAACTAGCTCCAAAATTCATTGGCCCATTCACTGTCACCAAGATCATTAGTCCGGTGGCAGTCCGCCTCAAACTTCCTCCAGCGTACAGGAGAATTCATCCCGCCTTTCATGTCTCCAAATTAAAGCCCATTTTTCGTTCTCATCTTAATCCGCCAGCCCCGGTTCCCCCACCGCCGCGACTCGTAGATGGGGAACCTACGTATTCGGTAAATCGTATTCTGGACTCGAGACGGAGGGGACGCGGATTTCAGTATCTGGTGGACTGGGAGGGTTACGGTCTGGAGGAGAGAAGTTGGGTTCCTGCGAGAGACATTCTGGATCACTCCCTTATTGATGATTACAATCAACAGGTAGGTCCTCCTGGGAGCGCTCCTAGGGGGAGGGGTAATGTCACGGTTCATGAATTCACTGTCTCTTTCTCGCGCTGTGTTTGTGTATGTGTGTGTGTGTGTGTGTGTGGGATTGTCATCAGCGCCAGCTGATTCTGATCAGCGATCTCTATTTAAGCTCATGGTCTTTCGTCCTGTGTTTGTCAGATCGTTGTGGGATTTATCCCTGTGCAGTGTGGTCTTCGTTGGTGTTCCTGGTTCCCGTTTTGGAGTTCGTGTTGAGTTCGTTCTGCCTGTCGTCTTCCTAGGATACTGTCTCGTCTCATCACATCACGGGTTCGTGTTTGTGTTCCTGTCAGCCTGCCTCATCAAAAGGATCTCGTCTCATCTCATCACGCCACGGGATTCGGGTTGCCCATCTACCCCCTGTGCTACCAGGGACTATTGGACTGTGTGATTGATACTCCTTCTACGTGTTCATTCAATAAACCTGAGTTCTTGCATTTGCATCTTCTGTCTTCATTGAAACGTTACAGTTTCCTGCAGGCTCGGTCACAGCCTTCGCGATGGAGTCTTCCGTTTTTCACCGATCTCCACACAGAGGTGTGGAGATCGTGGAACAAGCCTTTCTCGTCATGGCTTTCAAGTCCCAACGTCCACATTTATTCTTTGATTTTGGGCTCAAAAGAAAACGTCTATGTGGTGATGCCACGGGTGGAAGAGACGTTGGCAACATATCTTTCACCTTCAGGCTTATATGGTGGCGGGTTGGGTCATCTTCCTTTATATAGCGTTTTTAACAATATAGATTGTTTCAAAGCAGCTTTACAGTGATAATAAAAAATTAAAGTAACAGAGATTGTTTTGGTTTTACAGGAGCTCTAGAATAAAGTTATTGTCCAGCTAAAGCTAGTTTTTGATTGATTCACTTCTGTTGCAAAGATCATAACTTAGAGGCTGCTTACATGACACCTTTTTAACTGAAAACAGAAAACTTTTAATTTGTTCTGGCCGTTCATTTCCGCGACAATGGTGTTTGGTGGCTCGAGAACGAAAACTAGGTTCCAAGGTGCAAGCTTTGAATTAAAAAAAAATTTTGTATCATCTCCGTGTAAACTTCAAAAACGTAAATCTGTGAAAAGTAACAGCATGCACATGCATATTACGTGTTTAGTCTATAGGTATGTACGTTTTAATATATATGTGCACATGCGCATAGTCTTTTTTTATAAAATTGACATCTGCAAATTACTTGTCTGGCCTGCATAATACAGAAATTTTTGTCGTTTCCGCGGATCCATGCGAACTGGAATCATTTTGATAACGTTTTATCTGTACAGAGGTAAAGGGAAGGGAAGGGAAGGAGACCTTCATAGGGGAGAGTCTAGTTGACACTTCAGGGCTGCATTGTCGTCGTGTCTAGGCACAGTTTCCTTCATCAGATCTGAATACGGCTTGGATCCGGCGGACTACGGTAAACCTCTGGATAAACAGAGAGACAATATTGGTGTAGACACCATTCTTCTTTTGATATAACGAGTACATCAGGTGTTATGGGAAGTGTTCCCGGTTCCGGCTGACCTAGTTTAAGCAGCCTAACATTTTACATGATTTGAATTATAGAAGTTGATAATGTGTTATTTGCATGCTAGGTTAAAGAGATGTGTTTTTAGTCTAGATTTAAATGGACAGAGTGTGTCTGCTTCCCGTACAATGTTATGAAGTCTGTTCCCAAGTTTAGGTGCTAGTAAATAGGAAAAGGATCTACCGCCATCAGTCGATTTTGATATTCTAGGTATTATCAACTGGCCAGAATTTTGTGATCGCAATAGACGTGAAGGACTATAATGCGTTAAGAGCTCGCTCAATTACTGGGGAGCTAAACCATTTATGCTTTGTAAGTAATCAGCAATATTTTTACATTTATACAATGTTTAATAGGGAGCCAATTCAGTCAAGTCAAGTCAAGTCACCTTCATTTATATAGCGCTTTTAACAATATGAATTGTTTCAAAGCAGCTTTACAGTGATAATAGGACATTACAGTAACAGAGATTGTTTTGGCTTTACAGCAGCTCTAGGATAAAGTTATTGTCCAGCTAAAGTTATTTTTGATTGATTGATTCACTTCTGTTGCGAAGATCATTATTTATTAACTTAAGGGCCCGCTAACACGACACCGTTCTAACAGAAAACCCTCAATGCGCTCCGGCCGCCCATCCTCACAAAACAGTGCCTTGTGGCTCGAAAACGAACCACCAGGAAATAGGTTCCAAGGTGCAAACAATTATCAGTTATCTCTGCGCAAACACCAGTGCATCACATGCGCATCACGTGTTCAGTCCATAGGTATGCAAAATATATATGCGCAGGCGTGTAGTCCTTCTTTACAAATCAACCCTCAACAAACTACTTGTAACGAATATGACTTAGCTCAAATGATTATAGGGAATTTTAATAATTAATCATGAATATGATTAATATTTTGCATACTACAGTTACATTAATTTATTCGAATTTGAAAATAGATTGATTTGTATATATGAATAATCAATCACAACGAATTATAATTCATCATTCATATATCAATAATCCTATTTCAGATCGATTATGAGATAACCCTTAATGGAAATTAATGTAATCATCAAACGGTGTTTGTCCAGCAAAACGGCCGTAAGATTAACTTAACAATTTCTCAACAAAAATTATCTCTTTCTTATAATTCAAAGAAAGCTATTTTCTGGCCATGGAAATAACTTTCTTGTTCTTATAAAATGTAGGTTACTTAACAGTAGCGCATTTGTAAAGCATAGCTTGATCGTCGTTTCATTGACTTGTAAAATGAACACTTATACAAAGACAATAATGGGTTTTTTTAATAATTGGACTAATTCTACATCGAACTAAGGAATACAAGTTCTACAATTTACATGAGTATGCATATGACAATACAAACAGTAAAAGACAAATACAAGACTAAACGGATAACAGATGAGAGAGGGAGAGGATGAAAGGGAGAAAGTGAAACTAAAGTTCAGGATGAGAGAGATCACCGAGATGATCTCAGCATGGCAAAATCACAGACAGTAACCCTTAAGAGACAACAAAGAAATCCCATTGTAAGTTCAATTCAATAATCGATACTTGCATGGCATATGGTTCTCTTTGTATGAGGGAGGAAGGCAGGGTTCTGCATGTCTTTAAAGCAGCGTGAATCGTCTGAGGGGAGGCGTGCGTGTGCTGTGTCTTCCGGCGCGCGTGCGAGCGCGGGAGCTTCAAAGAGTCTCTTTCTTTGAGGTGAAGTTGCCGGGAATGATTCAGGCTAAGTTCATTCAGCTCGTGAATGAACAGAGGCGAATAGGAAAACGAAACTAGACTATAGAAAAACATAAAAAATAAATAAAAGAGAAGGAAAGAGAAGCAGGCCGAAGCCAGTCCGGACTTGGGTTTTGGAGGAGGAAGAAGAGAGCGAGAATTGAGGGTTTGGACTTTTTATCAGTGTCCTGTGTACGCCTCCTTTTTCGGGGATGACGAATCAGTTTAGAGCAGGAAGATTGTCCTGGTGTGTTAATGCTGCCCGACCCTCGTGTGGAATCACGAGGGGGCAAAATGTGATATTATGCTCGGGGAATTAAAATGCATGGAACCATAACGTTTATCACAGTCTCTTATCAAAAATCTCCTTCGTTGTGCACAGGGGATTAAAACAATACTAAGAACGACTATTGACAAAGATAGCAACATAGAGATACTCAGAGCCGGACAGTAACTGAGTACATTTACTTGAGTATAGTACTTAAGTACAATTTTGAGGGATCTGTACTTTACTCGAGTATCATTTTTGGGGAGTACTCATGACTTTACTCAAGTACATTTGAGAGGCAAATATTGTACTCTTTACTCCACTACATTTCTATCCATAACTGTGAGTACCCGTTACTTCTTCTAAAAAAAAATTTTTTTAAAAGGAAAAAAGAAACATCTCGGAAACCCTCTCAAATGTGATTGGATTGTGCAGGCGCCACTGATTGGGACAGCCTATCAGCAATCACCTTCAGCTTTCCGCCAAAGTCAACTCCATGGTCAGATTTAGATAAGAGATGAAACCATGGACGAAACAATGGATGAAGACGCAGCAGGTCCATCCCGGGAGCGATATTTTTTTTCCCAGGATGGTAGGGGAATACTCATGAATATTCATTAGGGAAGTCATCCCTGATTGGTCTTAACCCCAGTGACGGGTAGGTTTAGGGGTGGCGTTAGGGGTAGGCCATCAGACCAATCAGGGATGACTTCCCTAATGAATATTCATGAGTCTTCCCCTACCATCCTGGGAAAAAAAAGATTGCATCCCGGGAACGTGCCAAGCCGTGGCCCCACCTCGCCAGACTATTTCAATTTTCTGAACAAGTTAATGATAGTTTTCGCTTCAAGTGTTTGCTGTGTTTACCAGTGTAAGCACTGTGGCAGTAGTAATGCAATATTTAAAAAAATGTACTCTTGTACTCTTGATACTCAAGTACTTTTAAAAACAAGTACTTTAGTACTTTTACTTAAGTAGACATCTGACTGTAGTACTTTTACTTGTACTTGAGTAAAATTTAGCAAGGGGTATCTGTACTTTTACTCAAGTAATGTAGCTGTGTACTCTGTCCGCCTCTGGAGATACGTTATTTTGTTGACACAAAGGCACTTTAAGATTACATTACTGTAATTCAAAAACACAACTACTCTAATATCACTCTGGGGAACATGCAGATCACCCAGAACACTCTTTATACAGTTGAAATAGTTGGTAAAATTAAATTTTACTCGTGGAAGTCCATATATGGTAATGTGTGTGTGTGTGTGTATCACGGAGGTCGCGTTGGAATGTTGCGCCCCCGTTATCAATGAGATCGGGTTACAGGATGCGATTCTACTGGGAGAACATTCTTCAGAGAAAAATACATTTCATAGCCAACACTCAAATATCATAATTATATGATCAAACAAATTAATAAAACATGCATACAGGAAGGTCAAACCCAAATCTGAGTTACATACATTAAAACTATCTTTCTATCCTGAATAACACACTGAGGATGTTTGTGTGTGTGTGTGTCACACAGAAAGTTTTGTTATCTCTCTGTGGTCCAGAGAGGGGAAGGGGGTTTGGAATGCAGAACTTTGCAAAGTTAAGGGAATGTGTTGACTTTATCCTCCAAGGTGCAATAAAGTGTCGCGAAAGACCATTTGTTGCCGACTAGCTGGAGCCAACACAACTGATTTACCTTCGGGGGTTCAGAGTGGGACAGCAAGAAGGAATGTGCGTTTGTGTTCTGATTCAATGAGCCATGATTCATAGCCAATGTTGCTACATACTTGTCTGGCCTTAAAAAATTATAATGAGTTCAGTGTGTACAGAACCGGGCAAATATGGTCATACTTCCTGGTTCTAGTAAGAACTCTAGCTGCTGCATTTTGGACCAGCTGTCCTAACTATAGTTTGTTAATTATGCGTGCAGGGCCAATTTTGGTCCAATAAATAGAATAGAATTTTTTCAGAATTAAGTTGTAGGAAATTACTAGTCATCCAGTTTTTTATATCAGCTATGCATTCCGTTCATTTTGTGAATTGGTAAGTTTCTTCAGTGCGCGAAGAAATATACAGCTGAGTATCATCAGCATAACAGTGAAAACTAATACCATGCTTCCTAATGACATCTCCCAAGGGTAGCATGTACAGAGTGAACAGCAACAGTCCTAGTACTGAGCCTTGTGATACTCCATACTGAACTTGTGATCGATATGACATCTCTTCGTTTACTACTACAAACTGATAATGGTCAGATAAGTATGATTTGAACCATGCCAATGCAATTCCACTAATGCCAACATCATTTTCGAGTCTATTCAAAAGAATGTTGTGGTCATTATGTAAAATGCAGCACTAAGATCGAGTAAAACTAATAGAGATACAACCACGATAGGATGATAAGAGATGGCGTTCTAGCGCCACTAAAATGGACATTGTCTGGCCAAAAGACTATGGCGTGACTTTAGTTGCTCTGAGAGCAAAATCAGTTGCCGAATGCCGTTCCTGCATCAGTCTCAGCTCAGCACTACCCTCGTGCACCTCTTTCAGAGCTTTTGCCTGATGGACCTGCAGGATGGCCATGGCTTGCAGGGCAGAGGCGGCATGTCCAGCGGGAGTGTAAGCCTAGGGAAGAAGTAGTCTTACAGGCCCTGGACGATAGCTTAGGACGATTCCGCCAGGTGGTGGCACTCTGTGGGCAAAAGTCCTGGGAAATTTTCATGTACCCATCAGGCTGTCCCACCGTCAAGGGTAGTGAGTGCGGGGGAGCCCACGTAGCATGATCAGGTAGTAAAAGGTGCCTTCCACAACTTTGTGAGGTCCCCATGCACCTGTGAGTCACGCCCTGCCCTGGTTCCTTTCTTCCCGGAAACTTTCATCCAACCGTGAGCGCTCAGGACAGGGTGGAGGATTCCACTCTAATTGCGCTCTCTAATGCTGCTGTCGACAGCTCGTCCTCATCTGAAGCCCTGAATGAAATTATGTGTGCATTGTATGACACAACATCGAAGTCAAAGAGGAGTGGGAGGTCAGTGGGGATTCATGATAGTGGCTGAGCATTCTTGCCAGAAAAGAGAAGCGACCACAACGTTGCCATGGTTATGTTCTCGCAGTGAGAACATGATCCATCCACGAAAGCTTTCTGAGTGTGTGCGCAGCCAAGACATGCAAGGCATAGATTGTGGCCGTATGAGAAGGACAGATATCAACCGCACCCAGAAATACACAAGCGGCCAAGTATCTTTAAAAAGACGCTCATCCTTTGTGCAAGCTCTTTTAAGGAAACTGTTCTTTTCACGAGTTCACATGTTAATGAAATCTGATGTAATATTATAATGCGTATTTGGCTTGCTGTCCGGGGGGAGGGCTCCGAGCTCGGAATTCGGCCCGACCCCAGAGTACTCCCCCCTATGAATGTATAGATCATAGGTATCTATGAGCAGACCCAGCCGAATGTGAGGTGATGGGGTGGTGGCGGGATGCTGAGAAATTAGTCATGAGACAAGAGGTAAGGGAAGGCTTTATTTATACTGGCTTCTTCTTGTGCTGATTGGATGATTACCTGAACATGCTCCTCCCGAACTTTGTTACATAAAACTTCATTTAGCTGAATCACCCAGGGGAAACTTTCATCACTTTTCTGTGCTCACTCTTTTAGGAGAGAGACCACTTTTTTCCAGTTAGAACAGCTCTTTTAGAGGTGAAGATTGGAATGAGCTTGTGTCCGAAAAACAAATCTGACTGGAGTGTTTGCATGCCGTTCATTCATTCCTGTATAAAAGGGAGTGGCATGCAAATTCCAATTACCAATTCTCAGTGGCCTTTTCTGAATTCTCAGAGGTGATTGGGGCTCCCAAGTCTGGCCCCTAGTGTCATCATTCGATAGTTGAAAGTTGTGGATATAAAACTGACATATCAAGCTGTGCTTGAGGGGATTCCATTCTCGAGGCTTGGATCATGTCCCAGTTCTTTTCCTTCTCCTGTCAAGTTTTCCACTATTCTTATAATTTTTAAAAAGGCCAATAATTCAAAAAGAAAGAACAGCCCCACAGAGTCTTGACTTACTACTTTTCCATGATGTTTTTCTATAACTTTTTTGTCTTTGTAGATGCCCTGCTTGCTGATCTGGAAAATTCAGCCTTTCCTTTGGGTCACTATCCTGTCCTACTGACCTCTGACCCTCCAGTGAACTCTGATCCCCCATCCAGTGCTCAGGATCCTGCCCAGAACCGGCCACTCCCTCCAGCATACACTCCGCAACAAGTATGCCATAAGCACCATTTTTAAAAACAAATATACATCTGATGTAATGTTTCTAAGCAATATATAGAGTCAAACGATTCCTATTCATCTGTTTCATAGACTGTTTCTGCTGCGATGAAGTCGAATGGCTCTCAGAACTCTAACCCAGACAAACTTTACAGGTATTGTAGCTCCCAAGAATGTAATGTCCTGAATAATACATTGATTTTCACATATGGTACATGGTTCAAATAAAGACCGAAGTGAGTTTACATGATCTGACACTTGATCTGCCATATGCACATACATTCTATTCTCAACATAAGTTCCCTTTTTGGTAACACTTTATAATAACTGCATGGTATGAATCATTAGTTAAGCATTGGTAAATAGTTAATCATTTATAAAGCATTGGCCCTACATTAAATAGATTATTCATCATTTACTCACACTTTCTAAAGGATCTTGTGAACCACTGATAACTAAATAAGTGGTTTGAAAATAATGTAATGCTTTATTTAGATATGATAAATTGATCATTAATACAGTATGAAAATAGTTATTAAACACATTATATATATGCTTATAAATAGAAGAAGCATTCAAGAATAAAGCATTCATAGCTGTATTTATAAACTGCTTACTAATGTCTATTAATGTAGGGCCATTGCTTTATAAATGATGAATCAACTATTTACTAATGCTTAACTAATGATTCATAGTATGCAGTTTTTATAAAGTGTTAATGTATTTTCTTACTGTATGTCAACAATTAAGCATAACACTAAACCTATTTCCTCATTATTTCACACTTAATATAGGTTAATGAACTGTGAGAGGTTCAACCAGGCGCTCAGGTAGAGTCAGAGGAGTTTAAGATAGGTGCTCTTGGGGTAGGGAAAAAATCCAAAGGAAAACAAAAGCAGGTCCCAGGCACTCAGTCAAAATAACAGGAGAAGGATCAGGTTAAAAAGCCTTTAATGAATGTGGCTTAAGTCATTTTAAAAAATATATATATGCACCAACATGTTTCGACCAACAAAATGGTCTTCATCAGGGCAGTCACACAGAAGAAGAGAATGGCAGCAAATATAAGCAAGTAAAGTCACACCCATAAACCAAAACATCAATTAACCTAATAAGGTCCAAATTAGTCAATTAATCCAATGAAGCAATCAGGTCTACAGGATAGGGAAAATCAACAAAAGCAAACCAACAGGTGACCAACAAAGACATAATGAAGAAAAAAAAAAAAGAAAAAGAAAACCCAAATATCTCCCAAAAACATCCCTCAACGTAGGTTATCTGGAGGAAAAAGAAATACATAAAAGTAAGTATCAAGTATGAACATAAGTAAAAAATAAATACGAGACCAAAACCAATGTACAGACATAGGTAACATGTCACAAAAAACATTTAAATTCTATGCCATCGTTCAAACCTGGATATCGAAGCGCATCCAGTTGATGGATCCAAAATGACTCGAGCTGGTTGAGTCTACGAATCCTATCACCACCTCTATCAAAAGGTCTCACATGTTCCAGGACCTCTATTTTTAGTAAAGAATCATTCTTGTTGTGCATATGTAGGAAGTGTTGGGCCATCTGATAGTCAGGGCTACTAATACGAATGGCATATTTATGTTCCGCCAACCGATCACGTAGACGTCTTTTAGTGCGACCTACATAAAACACATTCTTACACGGGCACGATAACCGGTAAATAACAAATGTAGTGTTACAATTTATAAAATCTTTTATTTTGAATGTTCTGTTAGATTTAAAATCCACAAAAAAATTTGAGGGGATGATATTAATACAGTGAGGACAGTTCAAACAACGATATAACCCAATAGGTCTCTTAAGCCAACTTTCATTCTTCTCAGGGGGGAGATAACTATGCACCAATTTATCTCGAAGAGTCTGAGCCTTTCTATAAGAAAATATAGGCGGTTGTGGAAAGACCTTTTGGAGGACAGGATCAGAATTCATAATGGCCCAATTATCCTGAATTATCCGTTTTATCTGTCTAGCCTCCCTACTATACTGTGTGACAAAAAACGGGCGGGATTGAGCATCTGTCTTACGAACCTTCTTAATCAAGGTATCAGACCGGTTCAGGGATTGAGCTCTGGATCGTGCATGCGCGATGATATCTGGTTTGTACGTTCTTTTAATAAAACGTTCTGACATACTATCTGCCTGTTTTTCAAAATCCACATCATCATCACATATGCGGCGTAACCGCTGAAATTGGCTGAAAGGTACATTATCAATGAGATAAGAAGGATGAAAAGAATCAGCCCTAAGGATGGTATTTCTAGAGGTCTTTTTTCTAAAAATTGTAGTATGCAACTTCCCTTCTGGGTCAATAGAAATAGTTAGGTCTAAAAAATCAATACTGGTTTTTGAGTATTCTAAAGACAATTTAATATTACTATTTATAGAATTAAGGTATTGGTGAAACTCGAGAACCTGAGTGTCAGTACCCTTAAAGATAAACAATAAATCATCTATGTAGCGACCATACCATGTTATACAATGATGAAAAGGATTACTCGGGTTAAGAACATGTAACTTCTCCCATAAACCCAAATACAGGCAGGCATAATTGGGTGAAAAACAACAGCCCATTGGAACACCAATCTTCTGTTTGTACAGTTTGTCAATAAACACAAAAATATTGTTGTGAATAATAAACTCAGTGAGTTGTACAATGAAATGAGAAGGAGGTCTAATGTTATCTCTATCAGAAATAAAGTGTTTCAAGGCGTGTAACCCTTCCTCGTGGTCAATGTTGGTATATAAAGACTCTACATCCATGCTAATTAAGTATTGGGACCCAACATTGCCTAAATTAGACAAGCTGTTTAAGACATCCACAGTATCCTCAATGAAAGACGGAAGAGTCCTCACAAAAGGCTTAATAAAGAAATCAACAAACTTGGACGCAGGTTCAGTAAGTGTACCATTGCCCGAGATAATGGGTCGCCCAGGAGGGTTGTCAAAAGGGAGTTTATGTACTTTAGGGAGTAAATAAAATGTAGCCAAGGATGGGTGTTCAACTATCATATATTTCATTTCGCTTTCAGTAATCCATTCCGAATTTTTGGCATGAGTTAAGATGTTATGAAAAATAACAGTCAGTTCAGACAAAGGATTACTAGCTAATCTTTCATAGTGCTTGGTTTCCAATTGTCTTGTCGCCTCTAGGATATACATATCTTTCGACAGGACCACTACTGCCCCACCTTTATCAGCAGGGCGAATAATGATATCATCAATTGTAGAAAGCTCCTTGAGAGCCTTACGTTCACTTATCGTCAAATTCGATTTTTGTATGGGTCTGGACCCGGTATCAAATAATTTTTGCACATCATAATCAACTTTTTTACAAAAGGCAACAAGAGATGGATTCGATACCATAGGCGTAAATAGAGATTTAGGTCTAAACAAAGGATACAAGTCACTATTGGGAGTACTAACAGGAACATCTGAGTTATCAGGAGTACTGTCAGGAGTCATGTCAGAGTTGATAACTGTCCTGGAACAACCATGATTGTGTCCTGACTTATGATAGAATGTCTTTAAATGTAAATTCCGATAAAAACGGAATAAGTCCACTCTAGTGTTAAATAGACTGGAGGTATGAGTGGGTGCAAAAGACATACCCTTAGACAATACACCAAGTTGCTCGTTGGAAAGAGGCATTTTCGAAAGGTTAATTACCGAGGATATTTCTTCCTTGGTAACGAACGCAGTGTTGGTGGACGAGGACGTTCCTCTACCTCGGCGGCCCCTGCGTGTCTTCTTAGACCTTGATGGTTGGACTGGAGTCGCGGCCAATCGTCCTCCAAAAAATGATCAGACTCAGATTCCATGGAGCGACCCTCATCTTCACTGGATGTAAGGTTAAAGGACACCCTGGGTTGGCGGGGACGTGGTTGCCGATCTGATTGGCGGTAAACATGACGATCACGAGAAAAGCGTGGTTGGTTCCACCGATACACATGTCCTCTCTGGTAGTCCTCCATGTCGCGCTTGAACTTCCGCACCTTCATCTCCTTAATGGTCGTCTCGAGTTTAAGTATTTCTTCACGGATTGTTTGTAGAATAGGAGCCTGTTGTCCACGAGGAGTGGATAGGGAAGACTCAATGTCTCCAATACGGGACTGGATTAGTTCCCTCTCTTTCTTACCCTCTTGTATGAGCAGTAACATCAAGTCCATTGAGCATTTATTTAAAATAGACTCGCATTTCGATTTGAAACCAGCATCCTCATTATGCGTAGAGGGAAATTTCGATAAACGAAGCCCGCGAGGGATGCGTCCTTCTCTCCAATAATCAGAAAGTGACACCACATGCCATTTGAGCTTCATATCTTTTTCAAGAAGTTTACGAAGTTCATGTTTCTTTGTTGAACAGTCAGTGTGCAATACATTCTCCACATGCGTGAGTAAAGAGTCTGTAACAATAATATTCCTTCCTTCATCCGTAGAAAAAGAGTGTGTCTCCATGATAAATCACTCACCACACGCTAAATTTTTAAAATGACTTAAGCCACATTCATTAAAGGCTTTTTAACCTGATCCTTCTCCTGTTATTTTGACTGAGTGCCTGGGACCTGCTTTTGTTTTCCTTAATATAGGTTAAATTGATTTTCATGATCAGTGATTTCATTTTCATTTATAAATGATTATTTACTCTTAGTAAACCACAGCATTTCAATTAAACACATTACATGCATTGTCATATTTGAAAGCATAGGCTGTTTTGTTACACAATGATTTAACAGAGGAAATCATGACCTATATTTAAAGGGACACTCCACCCATTTGCATTAAGCTTTGCATTGTTAGAAACCCAGTCATACTATTGAATGGTCGTGCAACACTCTCTCATTTTCCCCTGAGATGGGAGAAATCCGTTATTTACCTTTTACACTTCCTCCTACAATGACGCAAAAATCGTCATTTTGCGTCATTGTAGGAGGAAGTGTAAGAGGGGGGGATTTCTGTTGAGACTACAAGCACTAGTTCCTCATCTTTCCCAGGGGGCGGGACCCGCTCACGCTACAGACCTATTACAGATCAGTGGGTGGGACTTTACTCTCTGAAACTGAAAGCAATATCCTCCATCTTGTTTGAAGCTAAGCTAACAGGCGCTGTGGAGACAGATGTAAAGTAATGACAATAGCGGAGGAGAGTGCTCAATATGATATAGAAGAAGAGGATTTCGGAAGTCTGATGCTTGAATCAGGTGTTTGTGGCTACCTTTACAAGCTGCATTATAGCGAAGAGCAGCCGAGGCAGAAGACCTGCCTGCCGCGGACGAGGAGCCCGGACTGGCTCGAGTTAGGGCGGACTGGTGGCGCCGGTGATCTCACTATGCAACTCATAGACTGTAAGATGCAACTACGAACACAGAGATAGAGTCCATCTGCGCCAAAGAATTTCAACGATGACAATTTCTCCTGGACGAAATCTCTGAATCAGACGAGGACACGGACGTTTGTGTTGAGAACTATCCTAGTTTCGCACCGCATATGTTCTGACTGAACATCCAGGTACCATGCAATAATTCACCTTTTCGAAAGAAATACAAACGAGGAGTAATGCACTAAAGAGTTCGCCAACTAACTAGACATTTTGTGTGAATGTGAAATGAATTTCAAGCTCTGGTGGTAGCTAGCCTTGTAGACAGAAGAGTGATTTCTCTTATAGGCAGATATGCGCTTTCTGGATTAGTGGGAGTGGCTTGCGGAGCTGTGCAATGTGGTGCATTGTGGGAGTTGTTGTCTTTCATACAAATGCGTCCTGAAGTTATTTTTTGTCTTTCCTCGGTCACGAAGGCACCGAATTCAAAATTTATTTTACATTTCGACTACATATATGACCCACTTTAAATAAAAAACAATGTTCAAATGGGTGGAATGCCCCTTTAAATGTTTCATGGTTGGTGGCTGTAGAGGAGCACACGACAATGGAGATAAACAAAATAGTAATTTAATTGAATAATAAACCAAACAAACAGGAGAATACAGAGGAGAAACACAACCACGTTACACGTCGTAGACATTAACAAAGCAAGACAAGGGATTAAATGAAACAGAGGGCTTAAATGGAGCAAACAGATGGAGAAACTAACTAGATAATTAAAGCTCCAATATGTAGGAATTTTGTAATAAAATTTCCGAAAATAACTTGCACAGTGTGATATATTTCCTCCAGTTGTGTACTTACAATATTTCAAAAGTCTCCAAAGATTTTTTATTTCAGAGAAATTCCGATTTTAAATAACTGGCCGTCCCGGAAAAGAAATGTCGCGCCTCAGTGACGCAATGTCCGCTCTATCCTTTTTTCCGGTGTGGACCATGTGATAGGATATTCCACCACACCGGATTTTTTTTTTTTTTTTTTACAACAACTTTATTGAGGTTTTTTTTTCTTATCACAATAAACAATAAAGACGTCTGACAAAGAATAAAAAAAGAATAAAATAAAAAATATGACCCACCACACCGGAATATCGCATGGTCAAATGCGGAAGTGGTGGTTAAAGCGGTTATAGCCATAGACTGTATGGTTATAGCTGTTATGGATCACGAACTCTTTGGCGAGTATTGAAGTGCCAACAAAACGAAAGCGTCCATATTCGGATACACGCGGAGTCGCGGACTGTGTGACAAACGGAGGAATAAAACCCGGATAAATATCGGCAGGCGTTTTCGAGATGGAGAGAGCTGCGCGTCAATCTTGGACTTGACAGAGACTCTGCTCTCGCGAGTGTACTGATAGACAGGTAAGACATGCAACTGTCAATAATAGCACTTATAAACAAAGTTATATTGCTCTTTGTACTTTGGTAAGGCTTTTTATCACGTGTGGTGACCGAGATTATGGCAGTACAATTAAATACAATCGGATATGATGTTAAAAAAAAATATTTAGTCATTACTTGCAAATGTTCGTTCAAATTTACTTTTAGATATTGGTTTGAACACGTTAAACAACACGGCATTAACCATAAAAACGTAAAACTGCACAACATTAACCAAACAAATCATTTGACAAATAGCTGTATGTTGTAACGGGATAATATAGCATAACATTTCACGTTCCTTGCAGTTCATTAATTATGATGACATAAAATAATACGATCAGACATACAGGTAATACAAAAACGAATAAATTACCTCATCCGTGATCATGATTCATTAATTCCATGTAGATATATCGCTAGATGGTGAAAACGCATTAAAAACGACATCTCCCATCGTCACCTCCTTCATAGCGTCATCAAGCTTCGCCTTTGTTATTGTTGGAAACTGCGCCCTCTTGTGGTCAAATACCAAAGTCGCATACTGGAGCTTTAACACAACACACCTGAACTGAGGAACCCAATCAGTTAGTAACCCAGGAGACAAACAGTTTGGGAACAGAAGATGAACTGATTAAATGCAAAAAGGAAATATAGCTGTGAGCAGCGATTGTGGGCCCAAGCCGGTGGCACCGCAACCCCGGTGCCTTTAGTTACCTAAAGGCACCGGGGTGGCGGTGCCGCCGGCTTTGGCCCTTCATCGCTGCTCGCAGCTATATTTATATATATATATATATATATATATATATATACAGTGTATATATATATATATATATATATATATACACTGTATATATATATATATATATATACATATATATATAAGACAGAAAATATTACTTGTCTTACCTTATTCTGATTTTATGATACACTCAAAATATTCCACAACATTGATTAACGTTGATTAACCCGTTGATTAACCGGTGGTAAAATACTCTCACCATCACATACCTGGTATATTTTTATATAGATACAATAGGCCTACCTGATTTTGAACACAAGAGGGCAGTATAGCACTATGAATGACATGATTTATTTATTTTTTGGACTAAAAAAACATTCTGGCTGTTTTTAAACTTAAACAATTATTAAATTGAAAAAAATAATAAAATGGGTATAGTTCTGATATTTGTATAATTTTATATAGAAATAAATGATGTATAATTACATTTCTAGAAGATATGAGGCTTTTAGTTTTTCCTTTTTTGACATTATTTAATCCCTCACCATAGCAAAACCATTTGAGATATGTATTATCCGTTCACAATTTAGCATCTTTAATGTATTTTCATCATGTTGAAAAAGTTTGGTGGGAATAAAATAAACCATTTAAGAGGGGTGGGTAAAAATTCAGAGGTTGATTTTGCAAAGAAATCCACATTCAAACCAAAATATCTGACTTCCTGTTGCTCTGAGATAATGACTGTAAATTAGAAAGTTGTCCGGCTCGATGAGACCAATATACGTATGTACGTACGACCAATAAACTGTAGGTAAAACTACCCCCCCACTTTTGTCAAAAGCATTTTGAAAGTGATACACTTCCTGCTGCCAGTTGGTGGCGCTATAACTTTGACTCACAATAGTTACATCCATCTGATCGGCCTCTTACCACGAACACTCTGCTGAAGTTTCATCAAGATCAGTTAATGTATGCAGAAGTTTTAACACTTTGTGTCTCTCTTTTCTCGCCATAAATTCGTTTCCTCGCCACGTCCAAACCGTTCGAGATATCAAAAATCCATCCGCAATTTAGCATCCTCAATGTCTTGACTTTATGCACACCGAGTTTGATGGGGATTTAATTAATTCTCTAGGAGGAGTAGTTCACATTCCACAGCAAGTGTTTTCAAAACAACCCATAATAGCCGACTTCCTGTTGGGCTGGCGTGAAACTTGACAGAGGGAAAGTTGTTCGGCCCGATGAGATCTTTATGTGTACCGAGTTTCATATTAATTCATGCAAGCGTGTTTGATATATGGACCAAGTTTTCAGACCCCGTTCAAGGGGGCGCTGTTGAAAAAAATAATCCTTACGAAAACAATAGGGCCTTCGCCCTTTCAGGGCTTGGGCCCTAATAACAATGAGCCTTAAAGGTACTGTAATTGATATTTTTTTCTTCTGTTTGGGCAAAATGGTTTAAACCCCAAAAAATATATTTTAAAAGAAATCATCTGTGAAAAACAACAGGCTTTTTTGATGCCATCTACTGTTTATTATAGAGGATTGTAATAGATGAGAAGCTCATTCCAGGGATGGAAAGTCTTGGCCAGAGATGAACTCTCAGGCGTGGCGGCGGCCATCATGGCCGGAGACAAACTCTCAGGCGTGGTGGCAGCCATCTTGGGGATACTTAATTTAATTAATCAATCAACAATACTATTGATCAGCATTACCAAACGTGGACGTTTTACACTAGAAACAAACACTGATGTACTATTTTATTTAATACTGTGAAGCTGCTTTGATACAATCTGTATTGTGAAAAGCGCTATATAAATAAAGTTGACTTGACTTGACTTGACTTGGCCGGAGATGAGGGCTCAGGCATGGTGGCGGCCATCTTGAGACAGGATTCAGGCTGAGGATCGGACTCAGGCTCAGAACACAGTGGTGAGACAGGGACGGAAGGGAGATCTGGAACTGCTTCCTCGACAGTGTAGGAGGATCCACTCAACCACAGAATGTAATCTATGTACCTTTTAAAGGATCACATGGTGGCAGCAGCTGGTAATTGCTGGAAGAGTGGATCGTCCAAACCGCTCCAAAAGATGGTCTTAAAGGGACACTTCACCCATTTGCATCAAGCCTTGTATCGTTAGAAACCCAGTCATATTTTTGAATGGTCGTGCATTATTCCCTAATTTTCCCCTGAGATGGGAGAAATAAGGATTTCAGTGTTGCAGTTCCTGCTTACAATGATGCAAAAATCGTCATTTTGCGTCATTCTAAGCAGGAAATCCCATATCTTTGTAGAGGGGTTGAGACTACAAACACTCGTTCCTCATCGTTCCCAGGGGGTGGGACCCACTCACGTTACAGACCTATTACAGATCAGTGGGTGGGACTTCACTTTCTGAAACTAAAAGCAATATCCTCTATCTTGTTTGGAAGCTAAGCTAACAGGCACTGTGGAGCCAGATGTGAAGTTTCGACAATAGCGGAGGGTACTCAATATGATATAGAAGAAGAGGATTTCGGAAGTCTGATGCTCGAATCAGGTGTTTGTGGCTACCTTTACGAGCCGCATTATAGTGAAGAGCAGCCGAGGCAGAAGACCTGCCTGTCGCAGACGAGGAGCCCGGACTGGCTCGAGCTGGGGCGGACTGGTGGTGCCTATGCTCTCACTGTGCGCCGATGGACACAGAGATAGAGTCCGTCTGCTGCAAAGAATTTCAACGATGCCAATTTCTCCTGGACGAAATCTCTGAATCAGATGAGGACATGGACGTTTGTGTTGTGAACCATCCTAGTTTCGCACCGCATATGTTCTGACTGAACATCCCGGTACCATACAATAATTCACCATTTTGAAAGAAATACAAACGAGGAGTAATTCACTAATGAGTTCGCCAACTAACTAGACATTGTGTGTGAAATGAATTTCAAGCTCCGGTGGTAGCTAGCCTTGTAGACGGAAGAGTGATTTCTCTGATAGGCGGATACCTCATATGCGCTGTTCTGGATTAGTGGGAGTGGCTTGCGGAGCTGTGCGATGTGGTGCATTGTGGGAGTTGTTGTCTTTCATACAAATGCATCCTGAAGTTACTTTCTGTCTTTCCTCGGTCAAGAAGGCACCAAATTCGAAATTTATTTTACATTTTGACTACATATATGACCCACTTTCAATAAATATCAATGTTCCCATGGGTGAAATGCTCCTTTAAAGGTCCCATCGTTTCATGGCACCCGAGACGCGAGGTCGAGGAACTCCTTAAAGGGGGGGTGAAATGCTATTTCATGCATACTGAGTTTTTTACACTGGTAAAGAGTTGGATTCCCATGCTAAACATGGACAAAGTTTCAAAAACTAAGTTGTACGTTTGAAGGAGTATTTTTGTTCCAAAAATACTCCTTCCGGTTTGTCACAAGTTTCGGAAAGTTTTTTTCGAGTATTGCTCTGTCTTACGTAAGATAGGGCGGAATTTCCTTATATGGGTCCTTCTCCGGTAAGATCGCGGCCGCGCGCGCACTCGTAGACCATAGCAAGATAGTGAAAGCAGTTCGCCATCAAAGCGCCCTGCCCGGCTTTTGGGAAGTCAATGTCACCAAAGAAGTGTGTTTTTGGTTGCCAGGGCAAGACAACCCTGCACAGATTCCCAAAGAACCCAGCGTTAAGGAACCCGTGGATGGAGTTTGTTTTCCTGAGCATAAACGGAGTTGTGTAAGACTTTTGTTCCCTGCATTTCGACGATGATTGTTTTATAAACAAAGCCCAGATCTACGGATTTGCAGATCGTCTAATGCTTAAGGATCGAGCAGTCACAATGATAAAGGTTCGCGGTCGTGCGTTGGAACCGGACGGTGAGTAAAACTGTTTGTTGAACAAATGTCTCTGTGTGTTGTCACTAGCTTGGCGCGTTAGCACAGCTAAGCTTCGCCCACACGGCCCGCCCCCAGCCGCTCGGTTTTTTCCGGAAAGACTCGGTACAGCCTATCTTTATGTTAAAAATTTAATAAAACAAAATACTTTTTGGAGATATG